>NC_092321.1:21591363-21894393 GCF_036785885.1 Coffea arabica
GAAGCCTAGGATGTTTAGTCCCTTGATTATAAATGCTAGATGACATTTTCGTCTGATATTTCTTGACTATACTGTAACAATAACATTTTCTTTAATGATATCAACACTAATGCACCGAATTACATCAAAACTTCAAAATTAAACGTAATTAGACTAGAATAGTATTAGAATGGACAACAATAACATTACACTAGGCCACCTAGCTGATTGGGCAATTAGGCGGCAGGATAGGATGACACTTTTAAGTGGCAAAGCCAGGATCACTTTTAAGTGGAGACACAAATAAACTGCAAAATCCTCTTGATTCTTGAACATTTACAAATTTTCCGTTTGAACTATGAATCAACCAGTAATTCTTTTAGAGCAATGGAGTAACTGTAATAAGCATGTTCATCCTAGAGCTTTTATTATCATTTTTTCCCCTAAAGATTGTAAGTGGCAAAGATATTTTTTTTTCTCTAAAGGACTTGATTTAAATGAATATTTTACTTGAAGCAATGGGCTAATAGACAGACGTGTACATTATTTGACATGAAATTATATAGTTATAGGAAATTTTACTACGTGGCTCTCCCGTTGACGAGTTGATTATGGGTGTGGAAGAAAGAATTTTTCATTCATATATTTCATTGATAAAAATCTGGAAATTTTATTAGATGGAAGATAGCGCATGCGCGACAATTGTGGAAGGAGAAAAGATGATAGAGAAGATTTCCAAGTACATATGTCTATGTCTGATGTAGGGGTGGAGCTGAGTCAAGCTACTCGACTCGAGCTCGATATGTACTCGATCAGAAGCTCGAGCTCGAACTCGCTTCATCGAGCTCGAGCTCGATCTCGAGCTGCTCGTTAGAGCTATCGAGTCGAGCTCGAGCTCAGAAATTTGATACTCGAGAGCTCGACGAGCTTTATCGAGTATCACATAAAAAAAATAAAAAAAAATTATATATAAAATTACTAATATAGGTAAATAAATTCTGAGAAATTACGGGTAAGTACCCTTATCGAGTCGAGCTCGAGCTTTTTAAGGACTCGATCGAGCTCGAGCTCGAGTTCGAGTATAATTATATTATAGCCGAGTCGAGCTCGAGTATAGCGGTACTCGAGCTCGACTCGGCTTGAATACACCCCTAGTCTGATGTAGAACAGGCATTCCTGGCAAATAATTGAGCAGCCACTTTTGGATCCCTAGGAAGTCCAATTGGCCTCACAAGTCCCAAGTAATAAAATTCTATAGATTAACAAAATATATCGTCCAGCAGAAGTCCAAAGGCTGAATTGTCAGATCCAATATTTTCAAGCATTTGTTGATAATGTATGTGTGTTAATTATACAGATACTGCACGAATTTTTTTTTTAAGCAGGAGATTTTTTTTAATTTTTTCTCTAGCAGGAGAGGAGTGGGATTTAAGAAGCGAAAAGGGGGAATAGAAATTAAAATCCAAGACCTCTAATTTCTAAACGCAACAATTTTAGCCACTAAATCAATGTAACGCATTAGTAGGAATTTGTTTCAGATTTTTTCCCCCTTGTATTCAAGTCGCTTCTAGTGTGCATTCTATGCTAGCGTGTTAGCAAAGGTAACTTAATTTTTTTAAAATTTCTCATCCCTCTCCGCACTTTTTTCATCCCTATTCGTCTGGTACAAAATTCAAACCATTTTACCCTCACATCTCTTCGCACACTCTTTTGACCACAACTATCAACTATAAAATTCGAACCTTGAACTTCACAGAGAGAAGAATTCTAAAAATCCTCCTCTAACTACTAACTTAGTTCTACACAGTAAAATCTTTGTTAATATGAATCTTGGCCTCCACTTCAATATTAAAAAAAAAAAAAAGGGTCGAGGCTTTGTACAAGGATTCCCAGACCAACGATAAGTTCTCCATAACATCCTGCTTCGTGCCGGAGTTAGCCTTTCAATTTTTGTACCTTTTCTTTTTCCTGTTTTCCCATGATTTGTTCTATGATTGAGGTTATTTGTGGTAACAAACAGGTACTATATTTTGGCGACTGGCTAATTTGCTCTACTTGTAATTATAGGTGGCAAACCAACCCACTTAACTAAATTTACTTATATCCGCCCATGAATAGATGGGTATGGGTATTTTAAATTTTTGTACATGGGTATAAATGGGTTTACCAATAATATCCATTTAATAAATGAGTATTATTGGATAATCCATCAAACCCAATTAACCCATTTAGAATTCTCTTCTCCCACCCATTTTTTTTTTCAGATTTTTCATTTCGTTATGATGTTAACTACTTTTGTTTCATTATTATTATTATTTGTTGGTTTTATCTTATTATTTTATTTTCTCTTAGTTTGTTAACTTATTCATTTTTCAGCATTACCAATTTATGATAAATTTTAGACTCTTTTCTTATCTTTCTAAAATGAAATTTTAAATTTATATATGGAAAAAATGTTAGGGGTTCAAAATTTTTGGATTAAGTTTTTATATTAACTTTTATAGTACTTAGTTCAAATTTTTATATTCTTATTATTCAATTATTAAATAATATGTAATTTTGTGACATAGAGTATAAATGAAAAAAAATTGGTAATTAGGCTTATTGAGCATTATAAGTAAATATTTAAAACTAATGATGGGTACAAAGAGCAGTATAAATTGATAACTTAGTTTGCAAAAATGAATTTAAATGAGTTTACAAAAATTTAAAATAAATGGGTTATAAATTGATAATTGGATTACCCAATTCATTTTTTAATTTACCCATTTATATCCATCTAATTAAATATGTATAAATGGGTTGACTCACTCATACCCATTACCCATTTTACCCAACCGAAACCTATCCAAGTCACCCATTTTGACACCTCTACTTGTAATTAAACAACTTAAAGAGGAACAGAAACCAAGATTTGTTATGAAACAACTAAAAGTATATGGATGTCCCTTTGTATTTCCAAGAGAATTAATTCATGATTTATGGTTACATTAAGTATAGAAGTTATAATCCATAAATCTATTCATGTAGTGGAGAAACCGTTTCATAAGTTTCTTATTCTTGTAATAGTGGATGTTTAATAGGATTGATATTCCTTTAATTTTGTAGTACCTATATGTAGAGGTACATTGACACCCTTTGGAAGGACTTTTGTATTTTGTTGGAATATAAGAATATCATTCTCCATTACTCTACTTCTTTCTCTAATATCTCCATTCATACTATAGTAATTTATTAGTTTTACAACACGTTATCAGCACGAGTCTCTACTTTTGAGCAAAAGGTAAAAAACGAAAGCTCTACCTTGAACAAAAGTGAAACACAAGATTTTGGCGAAATTCTGCCCGTATTTCATCAAGAGACTTCTGAGGTAAATTTCTAACTCAAAAACTTATTTTAATTTCTTATGGCTAATATTATAAAACAAGAGTTCGTATCTCTTGATATTTTTAGAAAAAATTATTTATCATGGGTATTGGATGTTGAAATTCATCTTGAGGCAATGGGTCTTGGTAACACTATTGTTGAAAAAAAAGAATTCTCAAACCAAGACTGTGCCAAAGTTATGATTTTCCTTCGTCATCATTTAGATGAAGGATTAAAAATAGAGTATCTTACTGTCAAAGATTCTCTTGTCCTTTGGTAAGATTTGAAAGAAAGATTCGACCACCTGAATTTAATCGTTCTTCCAAAAGCCCGATATAATTGGTTTCACTTATGGCTGTAAGATTTTAAATCTGTCAACGAAAATAATTCAGCCATGTTCAGAATTACTTCTTAATTATCATTATGTGGCAAAAAAGTCACTCATGAAGATATGTTAGAGAAGAGATTTTCTACTTTTTATGTCTCTAACATGCTCCTGTAGCAGCAATATCGAGAGAAGGGATTTAAAAAATATTCTGAACTTATCGCATGTCTTTTTTTGGCTGAACAAAATAATGAATTATTGCTGAAAAATCATGAGTCCCGACCAACTTGTGCAAGTCCATTCCTTGAAGCGAATGCGACTCAATTTCATAATTCTGGTCGAGGTCGTGGACGTGGCCGTAGAGGTGGCCGTGGAGAAGGCCGTGAACGTGATCGTAGTAGATTTGTGCCCCGCAAAAATTATAATCATGGCAAACAACAAAATATTTTCCAAAAGAGGGAAAATAACTACGATCAGAAAAATGGAGAAAAGAAAGTTTATGAAGAAAAATGCTACCGATGCAGTATGGAAGTCATTGGTCCGGTACCTGTCGTACGGCCGAGCATCTTGTTGACCTCTATCAAGTATCATTGAAAAAGAAAGACAAAGGCGTTGAGACAAATTTCATTGATCAAAAGAATGACTATGATGATGCTGATATGACACACCTCGATGTAGTTGTTTTTTTTGATCATCCTGAAGATGTCAACAAATATCCCATGATTATTTAGATATTTATATCTTTCATGTAATTTTCTTTCCATTGAATATTTATTTTCGCATCTTTATTAATATTTATTTTGTTTGAAATTTTCTTCGTGAAGAAAAAATGGATGTCAAATATTTGGGATCAAATAATGGTGATGATGACATTTGTCTCATTAATAGTACTACTACGCACACCATATTGAAAAATAAAAAATATTTTTCTTGTTTAAAAATGGAAGAGACAAATATTAATACCATTAGTGGTAGTGCAAAATTGATTGAAAGCTCCGGAAGAGCTACTCTATTTCTCCCTGAAGGGACTAAAATTGTCATAAATAATGCACTACTCTCTCCCAAGTCTCAGAGAAACTTATTGAGTTTTAAAGATATCCGCGAAAATGGATATCATATCGAGACAATGACTGAGACAAATGGTGAATTTTTATTAATCACAAGTACCATTTCTGGGCAAAAATGCGTGATAGAAAAATTATCTTCTTTTTCTTTTGGCTTATATTATGCACAAATTAGTGCAATTGAAATTCATTACCTAGTAGACCAGAAGTCTACTCATTCCAATGATTTTATGATTTGGCATGATCGTCTCGGACATCCCGAATCTATAATGATGAGACGAATAATTGAGAATTCACATGGCCACTCATTGAAAAATAAAAAAGTTTTAAAAGCCAATGAATTCTCTTGTGTTGCTTGTTCTCAAGGAAAATTAATTATTAGACCATAACAAGTTAAAGTTGGGACTGAATCTCCCACATTTCTAGAACGAATTCATTGTGATATATGTGAGCCTGTAGATCTACCATATGGACCATTTTGATATTTTATAGTGCTAATTGATGCATCAACTAGATGGTCACATGTATGTTTATTATTTACTCGCAACCTGGTGTTTGCGAGATTGCGTGCTCAAAAAATTAAATTGCGAGCACAATTTCCAGATTATCCAATAAAGAAAATTCGTCTAGATAATGCTGGTGAATATTCGTCACATGCTTTTGATGATTATTGTATGTCCATTGGAATAACTATTGAACATCCTGTAACTTATGTTCATACACAAAATGGTCTAGCTGAATCATTCATTAAACGGTTACAATTAATTGCTAGACCATTGTTGATGAGGTCTAAGTTTCCTTCATCTGCTTGGGGACATACTATTTTACATGTAGCAACACTTGTGAGAATTAGGCCGACAAATTATCATGCTTATTCTCCCCTACAATTAACTTTTGATTATGAGCCAAATATTTCTCATTTACGAATATTTGGTTGTGCGGTGTATGTCCCAATTGCACCGTCCCAACGTCGTAAATTGGGCTCTCAAAGAAGATTGCGGATATATGTCGGTTATGAATCACTTTCAATTAGTAAGTATATGGAACCATTGATAGGTGATTTATTTACTGCGAGATTTGCAGATTGTCATTTTGATGAATCACATTTTCCGACATTAGGGGGAGATAAAAATCAACCAAAAAAAGAAATCACTTGAAAAATATCATTGCATTTTCTTGATTCTCGTACTAAAGAATGTGAATTAGAAGTTCAAAGTATTATACATTTGCAATAAATTGCAAATCAATTACCGGATGCATTTAATGACTCCAGAAGAGTTACTAAATCACATATTCCTGCTGAAAATACTCCGATTAAAATCGATGTCCCTGAAGGGCAAATTACAAGTGCTAATGAGTCTAAAACACGCCTGAAGCGTGGGAGATCTCTTGATTCCAAAGATAAAAATTCTCGAAAGAAAAGAGGAGTAGATGAATCAACAATTAGTGACAAAATTCAATTTCCTGAAGAGGTCGCTCCTAAGAGCCAATTCTTGAGGAGAATGAAATTATAGAAAATTCAATAAATTTTGTCACTTCAAGAAAAAGTTGGAACCGAAAAGAAATAATTATTGATAATATTTTTGCATATAACGTAGCACTTGATATTATGGCAGAGGACGAGGATTATGAGCCTAGATTGGTTGATGAATGTCGACATAGAAATGATTGGCCAAATGGAAAGATGCGATCCAATCTGAATTGGACTCACTGGCTAAAAGAAAAGTTTTTGGACCCATAGTCAAAACACCTGAAGGTGTAAAACCAATAGGATATAAATGGGTATTTGTGAGAAAAAAAATGAGAAAAAAAATTGTGAAGTATAAAACAAGACTTATAGTCCAAGGATTTTCACAAAGGTTTGGATTTGATTATGATGAAACGTATTCACTTGTAGTGGATGTTATCACATTTAGATATCTTGTGAGTTTTGCAGTACATGAAAAATTAGATATGCGTCTAATGGACGTTGTTACTGCATATTTATATGGAAAACTTGAAAATGATATTTATATGAGATTTTCCGAAGGATTCAACATGCCTGAAGCATGCAAATCAAATCCTAAAGATATTTATTCTATTAAATTACAAAGGTTTTTATATGGGTTCAAACAATCTGGACTTATGTGGTATAATTGCCTCAATGAATGTCTAACTAAAGAAGGTTATACCAATGATCCAATATATCCATGTGTTTTTATCAAGAAAAATGGATCAAATTTTGTGATAATTGCGGTATATGTTGATGATCTAAATTTAATTGGAGCTCCTGAAGAGATTCAAAATAGTATTGAATATTTGAAGACGAATTTGAGATCAAAGATTTTGGAAAGACAAAATTTTGCCTTGGTTTACAAATTGAGCATTTGAAAAGTGGAATTTCTGTCCACCAAACTGCTTATACCCGGAAGGTATTAAAGCGATTTTATATGGATAAAGCACATACATTGAGTACCCCAATGGTTGTCAGATCATTAGATCCTAATAAAGATCCTTTTAGACCAAAAGAGGAAAATCAAAAGATACTTGGTCATGAAGTACCATATCTCAGTGCAATTGGTGCACTAATGTATCTTGCTAATTGTACAAGACCTGATATATCATTTGCAGTAAATTTATTAGCAAGATTTAGTTCCTCGCCCACAAGATGACATTGGAATGGTATTAAACATATTTTTCGCTATCTCCAAGGAACAATTGATCTTGGTTTATTTTATTCAAATAAATCCAAACCTGAATTGGTTGGTTATGCTGATATTGGGTATTTATTCGACCCGCATAAAGCAAGATCTCAGACTGGTTATCTATTTACATATGGAAGTACAACCATTTCTTGGCGATCTACAAAATAATCATTAACCGCCACTTCATCGAATCATGCTGAAATAATAGCAATTCATGAAGCCAGTTGAGAATGTGTTTGGTTAAGATCAATGACCCACTATATTCAGAAGAGTTGTGGGTGTAGACACCAAATTTTTGGTTTCGAATTTTATTTTTTGTAATTAGTTCAATTTTAGATTTAATTGTTTCAATTTTAGGTTTATTTTGGTTGTTTCCTGTTCCGTGTCTCTTATTGTATTTTAATTAGTTTACGAGCATTTATTTTATCTACTAATTTTATTAAAAAAAAAGAAAAAAAAAGAAAAAGATGAAAATGAAAAATGAAGAAAAAAGTTTGAAAATTGCAACTTTGCTGTTTATTATTTCTAGTTTATTTATTTTTATCTGATGTTACTTAAATTGTTACTTAGCTTTATTATTGATTTTGTTAAATTATTATTCTAAAAAAAAAAAACAAAAACAAAAATACGCGGTATGCCAGAATGCAAGAAACAAAAATGCAGTTTGCTTCCAGTGGGTTTTCCCGACATTTTTGCTCAATATTTTGCTCCATCGGATTAGCATAGTACAAGGATCTGACCCTTCATCCGGCAACTAAAAATCTTGGAATGCAAAAGCCATCTAATGGCTCACGGAGGGTCACAGAAAATGCAGAAAAAGGGGACCGTAGATGCTAGGTTGAGGGATGGTTGATGCCTATATAAAGCCATGAAGTTGGGGAGATTGAAAGGGGATCCAAGTTGACGGCGGAGAAGGAAAGCAGAGAGAGGGACGGCTGGGGTTTGAGCAAAAAAAAAAAAACAACAAAAGAGAGCTGGGGGAAAGAGCCGAGAGATAGAGAGCTAAGAGTGAGGGGCGGCTGCTGGAACAAAAACTGAAAATGACCGAGAGAGAGAGCTGGGGGTGACGGTGAAACAGAGGGCAGAGGGAGAGTAAGAAAGGGAGGATAGAGAGAAAGAAGGAGTTTCCTGGGTTTTGAAAGAAAGGCTTCGGGCAAGAGTGAAGCAAAGAGAGAAACAAGAGAAGCCGTGAGCTGGGAAAAGGAAAACTTTGCAGAAAATTTTGACAGGAAAAGGTTGATCTTTTGGAATCATTCGGATTCATGTTTCTCTTCAGATATAGCTCTATTTGAGGCGATTTAAATTTCCGGGTAATCTATGGTGGTCGGGGAGAAAGTTTTGCGTTGAAAATGGCTACAAAATCATCAAATCCGAGACCAAACTTGCTGTCCTCGTCGTTCTTGAAAGCTGCAACCTGGGCTTCATATTTGGTGGAACTCGCTCATCTTCCTGCGGACTGTCGTCTTAGGTTTCAACCTTATAAGGTGGTCAGGTAAATATAACTCATGCCCCTGCTGATTTAACGTGTTTCTCACAAAAATTCGTACCCATGATACATGAACAAATCAGACTTAGGTCGCCAGTTTTGTTGAACTATTTTCTTCCTTGTCCTATGCCGAATTTCAGACGATTCCCTGGCCGAATGCTTCTTGTTTTGTTGATGAATTTCTGATGTCGGATGATGTAAATAAAACCATGAGTTACATGATCTTGTTAGCTTACTGTTTGATTCGGATAGGTGATGAACAAAACCAGAAAACTGCAGAAAGCCTTCGGCTTTATGATTTTCGTCATGTTCGGATTCCTAATGCTCCTTTGGTTGCTGCTTCTTTTTGTGTTTTTGCAATGTTAATGATGGGTTTTAGCAACGAAAGGCTCAGATAACATGGTTTTTGTTGGTTTGGAAATGGGTTGGAATTTCTGGTTTCGCCTTTTGCACATTTGAGCAGCCAGTTCACGTTACCTTTCTACGTTTTTGTGTCCGAGAGTGTCCGTTGGTTTCCTTCCCCTCTCCTTTGCCTCATATTCTCTCATTTCTGGCCTTGGACAAATTGGGAATTGCATTAAATCATTTCCTTGGTATGCTAGAATTGCATGAGAAACTAGAAGCTGCTGCATTTTTTTGCTGTCTTCTCCGCAGCCACTCACCAATTTTGAATCCCTTGGCTAGTTAAATCTAGTGCCTAAGTGTTTAATGATGAGGTTGTATGTTTGGTCGAAGCTATAAAGGGTTTTGCGTGGTGTGATGGGTATGGTTTCCTTTGTAAAAAGAAGAGTTTTTAAATCGGATTTGCTGAAGAGGTTCTAGCATTTCAATTTCCTTTTCTTATCTTGCAATCAGTCATGGACTAGTTTTAGCTCTTCCTCTTGGATGTTTTGGAACCCTCTTGTTGGGAACCCAGGGACAAGAGTCATTAGTTTTCCTTCACAAACAATTCTTTGCATTGTTTAGTTGCTTTGTTTCTCTGAAATCTGCATTCGAAGTTGAGCTAATGGTCAGCTCATTTTATTGCATTTTGTGTTCGGAAGTTTGTTGGAACTTATATCTCTCCCTGATCACAAGCTCCCGCATTTGGTGTTGTAATGAGTTAGGATTCATTTGAATAACTTTGCATGAAAATTGTCTCGGATGAACAAAGGAAGTTGCAAAAGTTCATAGCCTTCGTAGCTTTGCATGAAATTCTTCCAACTATTTTGCATTGTTAAAGGATATCCAGCCATGTTTAATTGGAGAAATTTCAAAGTTGTGGTATGAATCTGCTTTGCTGAAATTGTTGAACTTTGAGCCTAAAGATTGTGTAGCAGAACTTTGCCGAGAGCTTTGTTAGTTTGTGAAGCTTTGTTGTGCAGAATGTTTCTCACGTAACTTTGCATGAAACTTGCATGAAAAATTCCCAAAATTGCACTTTGACCCCTTGGCTTCTAACTCATGCTACTAGGATCTAATCAATTGAATAATTTCCTCAATTTGGTCCTTGGCAGTTTTAATTCTACAACTTCATTGCTTGTTTGTTTTAATTAATTACTATGCTTTGTTTCAATTGCACTTAATTCATGACTTTAGGGGCTTTATGACCAAGTGAGCTTGTGTTTGCCTATTTTCTTTAATTTTCCCAAATAAATTGGTACCTTGACAATTTCTTTTATTTTGGAGAATAAATAAGTGATTTCACTCCATTTAGGGCATCAACTCAAGGGAGGTATAACTTCTTTTATCTTTTTTGTCTCTCCCCTATGTGATCCAACGTGCTAAATGAGAATTGCATGTCTACTTGGCTTTCCTTGCTTTAAAACATTTCATTTATTTCATTTACTCTTGCTTTTGATTAAGTCATTCTTTTATTTATTTATGGGGTATGTGTACACCTCTTGGCTTGTAATAGATAGGGCTTGGAGAGCAATTTTGTCCATTTTTCCCCTTCCCCTTTTGTTTAGTTAGCAAATGTCATAGGCTCATTAGCTTGATTGCTTGCCTTTGTTGCTACGTGTTAATTTGCTTTATTAGGCTCTTGCATCTAGTCGATCATACTAAGTGTTATGTGCTATGTGTTTATATGTGATTGGCATGTCTACTTGCTTTCTATAGTCAAAGATGAATGTAATGGATGAATGCACGTCGCCACTCTAGTCCAACGCTAGTTGTGGCTCATTGTCCCGTTTTCCACTAGTCCAACGCTAGTAGGAGTTCATAGATAAGGGCTAGTCCAATGCTAGACCCAATAGGCCGTCCCCTCTCGTTGGTACATACTTGCATGTCTCACTACATTTCATGCATTTTTCTTGGTTTTTAGCATTTGGCATGCTCCTCCAACCCTTTCCCCTTCATTTTAGGTTTTTTCATTCTCATGCTAGTTATAGGGTACATTTGCTTGAGAGTCCCCTTTTGATAAGGGAAACGAGCGAGTGTGGCTACAAAATAGCCTTAGCACGCTAGTTCTTCCTTCTAATCAAAGGGAAAATTAAAGTCGTGAAATTAGGAGTCATTCCCGTACCCGACTTGATGTATTCCTCAAGGTTCATGCACTTTCATTCTCATCATGTCACTCCCTCACCTTCTTTATCCACATTTTCTCACTACTTATATCTTTTTCAATACAAATGCCATGTTCACACGTCTTTCTTCTTATCACTTATTTATTTTCTACCTCACAAATTGCACCCAATTGCACTTATATGTATCACTATCATACTTTCATCCACTAGCACACAAACACCTTTATTTTATCAATTTGCACACATGCACTCGTCTTACATTCGCACACATGCACGTTTCTCTTACATTTTCACACTTGCGCTCGTATTTGAGTCTTCATTTGCATCATTCGCGACCTCTATGAGGACTTTCCCTATTGGCCACCACAACTCGTGTGATTGGGACCAAAAAGCCTCATAAGAGACATTTAGAATTAGGATTGCATCATTTTCATATCCATTAGCCACATCCAACATGCGACGCATACTTTGGGTAGAAAAATTGGGAAAAGAAGGGCTAAATCACGCAACTAGCTCTTGCTAGGGTAAAGGAGTGCCTTAGGCTTTGCCTTTGCCTTCTCCCTTATCAAATGTGACCTCCGATCACTCGCTTTGGTTACGTAGACCTAAAAGTTCTTTAAAAAGGGGTTTGTTTACTTTGCTTTCCAAAAAATCACTTTTTGGGTGACTTGGTACACCCTAACTCTATACCAAGTGGCGACTCCATTTTCCATTCAAAAACCCTTTTTTGAACTTTGTTTGGCCAAATCGTCGCATTTTCAAGTCCCACGGCCTTTTATTTTCATATTCACACGTTCACATACATATTCCACACACTACATTCACACCACATCAAAAAGTGGGGCGCGACAGTTGGCGACTCCACTGGGGACTTCCTAAGTGGGTCCAAGCATTTGATTTGGCTATTTTTTTCCCTTTTCTACCCTTTTTGTGCATAGCATTTGGATATTAGGGTTGCATTTTCTTATTTTAGGACTTTTTGCCTCGCGCGCGTATCAAACTACTCCCTCACTCACGTATGTATGATTGGTTGTTTGGGTGTATGTTGTACTTGTTTTATCTCGCACTTTGCATTGCATTTGGGGGGGGGTGTGTGTCACCTTTAGAGTCTCGCGTTGGTTCTCAACCCCTTCCCTCAAAATAGGGAACACTTCATACGTGCACGTTTATTTACTGTTATCCCATTTTATTTTATTTTCGTGGGCTCTTTCCCACACCGCCTTGTAGGACTAGGAATGGTTTCTCTAGGTACGTGGATGGTGTGCTCTGCGCCCATAGCAGTAGCTAGGGGATCGCTCGAGCCACCGACCGAGGGTCTTGGGATTGATGACCCATTCCCTTAGGTCTGAAGGTTTGGGGACCTTTTTAAGCCTTGTCGAGTCTAGTTGTATTAGTGAACCCCAGCCTCATGCATCCATGTTAGGGTTTGCCTAGGTTAGAGTCAGCGTCACCCTTTTTCAAGCACATTAGGCACAAGGGAAGGGGTTCCATCCCTTTTACTTGCTTTTATTGTATTTCTTTTCTTAATTGCTCCCAATATGTTATGTGTACTATCAATTGCACTAACCATTTCATTGTTTTCTTGGCTTGCATTCATGTGCCTTAGCAATAAGAGGCCTTTTTGACACTCTTTTAGTGACTTACCCACTAGATAACTCACATGTTTAAATTTCAGTCATTACACTTAATTTTTCAATAAGTACATTTCATTTTAGACCTTTTCCCCCCGATGCATTATTCATGTCCTTTAGGCCATATTTGTCACATGTTTACATCGTTTTAATAAACTGGCATCATGCATAAACCCTAGAAGGGAATGCCGTTTAGGGGATCCCGTGTTAGGAATAAGCCACCTTGTGTCTCGGATACTTAATCCAAGGAGACTTGCACGTCTACATTTTGTACCATCCAAAGGGGGAGTGCACACGGTAAGGTAGGATCCGATTCTTTCCATGACCCTGGGGCGATCTTTGGTACATTAGAATATGAGCAGCTAACAATCATTCTTTGGCCATTTTTTATATATTTGGTAAAAATTCCCTTGCTTAGAGGACATTAACTTGAAGAAATTCATCAATATTTCCTCACTGTTGAGACGATAAATAAATTAAGGCCAAAATTTAGTTTTAGAAGGCTCATAGACTAATGCATTGCAATAAGCCGTCAATTTCATTCAGTCCATTGGATCATTTTATTTCTCAATTTCATCCAGTCCATTTTATCAATTTGTTTATTTTTTAGAGCAATCTAGTCGATTTTGAATTCATTCGACTAGTTTATCCATGTTAGGGCAATCTAGTCGATTTTTTTTAATAAGATCACCAATTTCATTCAATTCATTTGATTAGTTTACCCATTCTTGGGTCAACTCAATCAATTTTGAATAAATTCAAATCATCAGATTCGCTCAATTTCATTTGACCAGTTTACCCTTTTAGGGTGATTTAGTCAATTTTCCGATCCATTTGACCAACTTACCTATTTTTAGGGCAATTCGGTCGATTTTAAATAAATCATCATTTCACTTAATCAATTGATTTCATTCAATTCATTTGATTAGTTTAATTCATTTTTAGGGTTATCCATTCAATTTTCAATAAATAATCAAATTTCATTCAATGAATTTGACCATTTTACCCCTTTTGACACATCATGCGTCGATCAAAATAAGCAATTCACTCGGATTTTGTCCTCATTTTTTTAGGACGAATGTTTCTTCTCATTCCAAATTGACCAAAATTTTCAAATCATTTTTCACTCAATCAATTGATCGGATTCATCAGGTATGGTATAGTGCCTACCCTAGAGGATTGCATTTTCATGCTAGGCCTACCCTTGGCACAAAAGGGCTCCCTCCATAGGACATGCATACCGATTTTATAATTTTGCTTACTAACTCTGGGTATTTTTCTTTTTATTTTTCCCCCTTCCCCCTGCATTCATAAGAATATTTCAATAAGGTGAAAATATCTTTCTATATCTGATAACAATTTTGATCTGATAAAGTTTGAAAATTACAAGTATTACTTGATTCTTAGGTAGGCCCTACAATGTGAATTCGAAATTTCATCTGAAGGCGCTCGTGCAAAACATCTAAGGGATTTTATTGCTCAAAGGAAAAGGGGATATTAAGAGAGAAAATGTGTATACATGTGCAAAGGAATTTTGTAGAATTGCTTTAAATTTTTCAAATATTGGCAATAATGAAGCTTTTGTTCAGACAATTATTTGACAATTATTTGTTTTGTATAATACTCGTGTACATTTCATTCTTTACTGAGCTCATTAAGAGATTTCATGATGAATTTTAAGAAATAAGACCGAATTGAGAGTTTTTTCAACCTCCAGCCTGAAAATTCGCAAGTATATGCTTTCTAAAATCCTTGTGTACACTAGATTGATGATCCGAGCTACATGATAAGAGTGCTCAAAATTGAAAGAGGTCAATCAGAAGGCCCATGAGATACCTTTCTCCTTCACTTAACCCCAAAATAAAATCAGTCACATTGATTGATAAATTGCAAATTGGGGCAATCTTTGCTTGAGAAATGTCCACTGTATCTAGCCGATTCAATTCACATCTAAGTGAAAGCAAAAATGTGCATTATTCTTATTTGTTCGGAAAATTTGGAATGATACTTCAAGCATTCGTTTCTCTACCTATACAGATTTTATCATTTGCTCTCCCATTTGAGTCTCTAAAAGAATAATTTCGTTTCAAATAAGTGCCTTGATGATCACTACCCTTCATTGGAAAATTTTCAAATATCAAAAAAGGGAATGGATTTTTCAATGAGCATTTCTTTGGTTGTCATGAGGTGTAAGAATGATACATTGGCCTTCGTCTCTACAACCTAAACACTGATCATCCCTTGCATCCTCATTTGAGCTAAAATTGGTGGTTCTTTTCGAATGCACTTATGATCGCACCCCACATTGGGGAAGGAGATTGGGGAATTTTGAAAAAGAAAAAAGAAAAGGGGAAAGGGAACCGCGAATTAGGGAAATTTGATTCTACTTGGGTTTCAATTTTGAAAAGAAAAGAAAAGAGGAAAAATGACAAGTTCTGTCCGGTGAATCGCCTATGTTTCACAGATATGGATGAACAAGGGTCTTCCTCAGTCAGTTAATTCAGATACATGCCAGAAATTTCGCATTAATGAAAGTTTCCTTTCAGAGTTATTGTAAGGAACGGAATACAAGTCAGGCCATCTTCTTTTCCAATCGGACATTCTATCCCTAGTTATCCCTTTTGAGCCTTCAGAATAAATTATTTCGTTTGGTAACCTCTGAGAATCGCAAACCCCACACTGGGGCAAGTTTGAGTTGGAAAAGAAAAGTTGCAAGAAGTGAAAGTGATAATGCAACAAAATCAAAAGGAAAAGAGAAAAAAGAACCTCAGTTCAAAATTAAACTGGGGCAAATTTTGTGAAAGTTTCAAAGAATGGCAAAAGGCCGAAAAGTCAAAAGAAGAAAGAAAATGAAAGTGAAAAGCCTCAATTGAGCACAAACTGGGGCAGATTCTGGTTTAGCCCTAAAATAGGGTTGACGCAACAATGCGATCTCAGATTTTTCAAACCGCTTTTGAAATCCGCTTTCAAGCCTTAACTTTTCTAAGCACCCCACCAGACCCCATTACAAAAGCCGAAAGTCCTGACTTCTGTTCTTTGCAATAGCCCTGTCAAGAAAATTTCTGATGCCGAAAAATTTTAGCTGTATTTCTGAATTGCTTGGGTATGGGGTTGACGCTACTCACTATGTGAAAACCCACCAAGTTGAAGGGAAAGGAAAAGGAAAGCGAAAAAACAAAGCAAGAAAAGAAAGTGCAAAAAAAAATTGACTTTGAAGTCCCTGGTGAATGATGAGAAAAATGCAAACAAAGTCTGAGATCTTTGAGTTCAAAATAGGGGCAATTTTGGAAAAATGCGATCTTCGGTGTAATGTCTTTGAAAGTTTTTATTCTTTAACTATCGTTTTCAAGCCAAATTACAAGCTAATAAAGTCCATCGTTGACTTATTCCTTTATGACAACCCCAAGTGAGAATTATACTCGTAAGAAATCCATTGACCACTCATGATCATAAGGGTATAACCAGTTGTCGCATGTTTAGCTATCGTTTCTTCCCATTTGTTGCAAGCTTAAAACTTATATGTTGACTCAATTTTCTTAAGAAATAAGGGCGACAAACTATTTGCTTTCACTAAGATGTGGTATTGAAGGGATTATATACCATTTGGGCACAAGAATAAGACAAATATTGACCTCCTATTTCCAAATCAGAAATGACGCCCCACTCGATTGGCCCTGAAAGATGAGCCAACAAGAAATGGTGATCTGTTACCCTTAGCACCGATGCTAAAAGTGAGGAAGAAATCTTCTGTAATTTGGTGTTATTTTGAGAAATTCATCATGAAATTTCTGCATGAACTCAACATTCAAATTTCTTCACGTTGTATATATGATTACTTTCTAAATTTTGGAAAGTGCGATTTCTCTTGGTTCAAATAAATGGAAAGTCATCCAAACAAGTTTTTTTGCAATTAAATGGCCCATACTGGGGCAAAATTTTTGTTATGAGAATTCGTGAGAATAAGCCCACACAGGGGCAAATATTTGTGTAGTCCAACTGAGGATTTCGCCCAAGAATCAAATAATGCATTTTTTAAATCCATCATGCTGCTTTTTTCATGGAAATTTGAGTACATGTCATATTTTGGTAAGCCCCCTGTGCAGGTATTCATGTTGAAATCGACGAGAGAGCATCTGGTGATGTGGAAGGTCGAGATCGAAGAAAGAGCAGAAAGAAGGGAAAAGGGCCTTACATTGGGGGCAAATTATTTTTGAAAAAGATTCTCTCGAAAATCAGAAAAATTCAAAAGTCAAAAATCAAAAATCAAGTTCAAACTCTTGTTTCTTGGAAAATCAAATTTAATTGCTTGTTGTTTGACAAATCAAATTCAATTTCTTGACCAATTCATCGCACTGGGGCAAAATCTTGGATAATTTTTCAAGCAAATCTTATACAGTTTCTTCATATATACCCGCATTTCTTTCATCTTTGCCACTAGCCGTGGGTCAGTCCCACTAGTGAGCATTATATTTCGTATCGCCACTGGAGCGCGGGTTAGTCCCGCCAGTGTGTATTTCATTTTCACAACCACTGGAGCGTGGGTTAGTCCCGCCAGTGTGCATTTCATTTACATCGCTACTGGAGCGTGGGTTAGTCCCGCCAGTAAGCATTTCATTTTTCACCGTTGCTGGAACGTGGGTCAGTCCCGCCAGTGAACATTCCATTTTGTATCGCTACTGGAGCGTGGGTTAGTCCCGCCAGTAAGCATTTCATTTTCACAACCACTGGAGCGTGGATTAGTCCCGCCAGTGTGCATTTCATTTACATCGCTACTGGAGCGTGGGTTAGTCCCGCCAGTAAGCATTTCATTTTTCATCATTTTCAGGTGTTGGAAAATCATTAACTCTCTAAGCGTGGACTTGTTAAGTTGGAAAAGTCAAGTCATTGGGCAGATTTAATGCATCAAGTCATTAGGCCAATGGCCACTGGCCATTTGGTCCAGTGGTCATCACCATATTTGGTGATGCTGGAGGTCAGGGGTTCAACCCCTGCCTCCCACAAATTTGCCACAATATGTGGCTGGTTTTAGTTGACCATCTCCCTTTATCCTTTCCCCTAGATTAGGCTAGATTAGGTTATAGGACATCCTTCGTTGCAGGAAAAAAAAAATTAGGCCAATAAAATGCACGCGTATAGATTTATTCTCCCAAATAAAGCTTACGGTTCTCCCTTTTTAATTTCAAGCAGAAGTCATCAAGATTTGCATTTAATTGGGGTTTTCTTGATCTAAGCTTGCATGATTAATCGATGTTTATGTAACCTACAATTATGGAGCAAAATTGGCTTAGAAGTATGATGCATTCTCTTGGTAATTTAATTTTATTTTTGAGAAAATGATCCAAATTGTCACTTTCAAACCATGCAAAACTTGCTCTAAATTTTGAAAACATAACAATATCGCTCCATAACCCAATTCCGACCAAATTTCTGACTTAGAGTCATATGCCCCAACCACATGCATATTATATCAGGGGCCAAATGGAAAAACAAAATTCTTCCCAATCAAAACTAAAAGAGAAAATGATAAATTTCATCCCCTTATATTTTTGCAAAATAGTTTTTTTCATCATACATATTTAAAGCTAGTAAAATCTACACCCTTACAAGTTAAAAATGTACTACTAGTTTCATCCAAAAATCTAATTTTTATCAACTTTTAGGCAAAGGATTGCACACCCTAGTTTAGGGTCGTAAAAACGAATCGAACCGCTCACGAGTTGCTCGAGTCAAAGTTCGACTCGAGTTGATCAAGTAGAACTCAAGTTCAAAGGTACTTAGTTTGGAGTCGACTTGATTATATATATATATATATATATTATTTTTATTTTAATAGTAAAATTACATAATATTTTATTATTTTTAAGAAAACTTATTATTTTATATTTTTAAAAAAATCAAATAATTTTTTTTTATTTTTTAGGTTCGAGCTCGAGATCGAGCTATTACATTGAGAGTTCATCAAGCTCGAACTCGAGTTCGAGTTTGATAAAACTAAGTTGAAATTCGATTTGATTAGATCAAAACTCGAATCAACCCGACTTGTTTGCCGCTCTACCCTAGCTACATTACAATATTTCAAGGCTATTAATCAAATAAATGACCAAAACAAAAGGAATTGGTGAATTAAACCTCGTTGCTTCAATGACTAATACATGTTTCATTATTTGCCACCAAGCCAGAAAAATTTGATTGCAAATTGTTGATGTAGTAATTTATAAAAGCTAGATTAAATTCTTCTATGTTTCAATGATGTTTACTTTTTTTTTCTTTTTTGCTTGCTCTACTTTTATACAGCTCTTATTTATTGTTTTATCAACAGATTCATAGGCAAAGTTTTCCTGTTCCATGGGCATGATAATATTTTCTTCAAATAATCAGCGTGTATTAACTAGTGAAGCAACGAGATTCTAGTGCGACATCTACTTTTGTCTTTGTCATTTGGTTGACTAATAGCCCTTGAGATGATTTACACTTGGTTGGGGTATGAAAGTGTATAGAGACATGGTCAAGCAGAATTAGGAATGGCAATGGGGCGGGTTTGGGGTTGGAGGTTGCTCATTACTTCACTTCCCGCCCGCCCCGCCCCGCCAGCCCGCCCCACCCCGCTTTCTCCGCGGAGGCATCCATAGAGTTAATAAAAATTTGTCATATAATTTCATTGTAGTCAAAATTTAGCAAATAATTAAGTACTAAAATATCAATACATCACCAAATCATTATCCATTGTAATTTCACAATTGAAACCCATAAAAATAATCAGACAAAAAACTAATTAAATATAACCCAACATGATAAAATAAATACAACTAAAGTAGCCAAGTTTTCACTTTTGAAATAAATACAATCACTAAGTCATTATTGTATTTTTTTTTTGGAGAAAAAAAGTGTTATTATGTTAAGTGTAATTAGGAAATTAACATAAATGTATTAGTAAATTTAGTATAACTAATTAATAGTTTCTGTCAGTAGACATGTATAATTATAATTATTAATATACTTGATAATATCAATTATATTACATATACTAATATACATTATATAATACTTATATCTAATAATATCATTATTATAAGTTTGTAATTAATTAAATTAAATAGGGTTAACAACATAAAAGTCCCCTGTGGTTTCATATCATGCGCGTCGGTACCCCATAGTTTGAATTATTCTGAAAAGTCGACGGAATCATTAAAACAGATGGAGCTGAGTGAAAAGATGAAAATACCCTTTTGATATAAGCGACAATTGCAGAAGTAATTTTGCACTTTCATTCTGTCAAAACCAACGAAGAGAGAGAGAAAGAAATAAAAAACCCTAGAGAGAAGATGGAGCAACCCCTTTTCTAGCCAATATTCAGCAAAATTTTTTATTCTTATTTTAATCAAATATCAAGATCGACGGAAAATACGAGGAAGTGAAGATTTGCAGTGAAAAATTGAAGAAAAATGGGTTAGTATATCGTCTCTCATCTATTTCGATTTGGGTTTTGGGGTATGTTGTGGAAGGAAATTTGTTATTTACTGATTTCAGATTAAATTGGGAGGCCATTATTTAACAAAGATAAGTTTTTTGATGTATTTACATATGTTGTTAATGAAGATGAAGGTTTTTGATGTATGCCCAGCAAACCTAGCTGCATAGATAGACAGCTTAAGCGTCCCTTTCAAATTGCTAAAGTTTTGATAATTATTGAAAACTTAAAAAGAGATAGCTTTATAGAAGAAGTCCCTCCAAAAACACGTTTACCAGCTTTGGTTCCAATGCCTCAATTGTTTGGGATGATAAGGCTACGCGTTTCAAGTCCTAATCTGGTCACCCATTCTTTTTGGTCAGACTCAATTGTTGAGTCTGACAGTCCGTCTTTTTGGCTTGAAGTTATACTATCAAAGTACAGTATTACTTCTATTGATCAATTACTACTGTTAAATGCCATGACTAGTCAAGCACGCCAGCTTCTGTAATCTCTCATTATCTTAATATGGCTTATATGGAGACATGTTGTGGTCCAATGTGGTCCCCAATCCCACCTACAATGAATTGTTTGTTCTGATTGTGTTATGTTAGTTTTTTGTGTACTTGTGAAAGACAAATTACTAATATCTGAGAACTTTATTGCTTATCATGCTGCAGCAGAGGAGAAATCTGAGGACAAAGTTGACATACACATGTATTTTGGTGGGAGATTTAGAGAAAAACCAAGGCTCCACTACACAGGAACCCACATGGCTATTTTCAAAGACAGAATTGAAGATCAGTTATCGATAGTGAGCCTATGCAGAATGTTTAAAAAAGTAGATGAAGGAGCAACTAGAGTAACGTTTTGGTTTTGTGTCCCAGATGTTGATTTAGAAGGTGGTCTACACCCAATTAGAGACAATAATGATATTGAATTAATGAACCAGTGCTACTGGAACTTGCCTAAGGAAAGGCTAATTTATGCTTGTAGTGGGGATGAGCCATTTGAAAAGGAGCCAGAAGATGGTGGGATCAATGATGGTGGGGTTAGTGATGGAATAAAAAATAAAGGCCCTGATACAGGTGCATATGAAGATGGTGGGGTCACTAACACTACAGGGACAGGTGCATATGAAGATGATGAAGAGCTAGAATGGTTAAAAGATAGGTTGGAGACAATAGAAGATGAAGACATCTTTAGCCCGAAGAAAGATGCTGTTGGAGACAGCAACTATAACAATAAAAATGGGGCAGGGGCAGATGGAGACATAAAAAAAGGTGATGGCACCACTGCTTCCTCAAAATTGCCAGTGCATGCATTCTTATTTGCTGGAAAGACAGATGAAAAAAGTTCTCCAAAAAAGGGTTTTGTAAGAAAGAAAAGGGCAAGTAAAACTTCACAATATAGAGGGCCTGATGTGATTCAGCAAATTACACCACCTGTTTCATCTCAAAGGCCATCAGAAGTTGAAGATGTAAGCATTGAAAAAGGACCTGTTTCATCTCAAGGGCCATCAGAAGATGAAACTATAAACATTGAAAAATCACCTGCAAAATTTAGAGAATCAGATTTGAGAGAAGAAGACGAAAAGGTAGGAAATGCTGAGGTGACTGAAGAGGATTGGCAAGAACCTGTGGTTTCGAATGAAGAGTTGCTGGACAAATTTAGATTTGGTAGTGGAGAAGAAGATGACTTCCTTGACTTTAATCCTGAAGTTGAGTTTAGGAAGCCACAATTTGAGCTGAAAGTGGGGCAGAAGTTTACTAATTTTAGAGTGTTTAGATCTGTGTTGTGTGAATGGCTAGTTAGAGAGGGTTATGAAGTTACTTGGGTGATAAACTACTCCAAAAAAATTATTGCCAACTGTGCCAAAGGTTGTAGTTGGAGGATTCGGGCAACGCCAATTCAAGATGAATCAACCTTCCAAATAAAGTCACTGAAGGGTAAGCATGTGTGTGCTCGAGAATATCAAAATAAGCATGCAACAGCCACATATCTGAGCAACAAATATCAAGATAAGATCAGGGATAATCCAAAAGTGATTTGATGGGGTTGAAGAATGGCATCAAAAGAGATGTAATGATCAATGTGTCAATTGCTAAGGTTGGTAGAGCTAAGCGTAAGGCAAAGGATATGATGCTTGGCACGGACATGGAGCAGTATCAAAAACTCTGGAGTTATGCAGCCACCGTCTGAGACACAAATGCTGGAAGTACTGTAAAAATTCAGATTGACAAACCACCTGATGGTTCAAGATGTATATTTCAAAGGTTATATTATTGCTTGCATGCCTACAAGCAGGGTTTCCTTGATGGTTGTAGACCAATAATTGGTCTAGATGGCTATTTTCTTAAGACAGCATTTGGTGGACAATTATTGTCAGCACTTGGCAGAGATGGCAACGACAACATGGTGCCAATAGCAATTGCAATGGTAGAGGTAAAGCGGTATGATTCCTGGAAATGGTTTTTGGAGTTGCTAATGGCTGATTTGGGCATGGGAAGAGATAACATTCCTTGGACCTTTATCTCAGATAGACAGAAAGAGCTTGTGCATGCCGTGAATGAACTGTTTCCAGATTCAGAACATAGATTTTGCTTGAGGCATATGTACCAGAATTTTAACCAAAGGTTCAAAAGAAAGGAAATGAAAGACATGTTTTGGGCTGCTGCAAGTGCTGGCAATGAAAGGGAATGGAAAGTGGCAATGATTGAACTAGAAAAGGCAAACAAAGAAGCTGCTGAATGGTTGAGCAGAATTCCACCAACTCATTGGAGTAGATCACATTTTACAGGAAATAGTAAATGTGGCATTCTGGTAAACAACCTAAATGAGTCATTCAACAACTACATATTGAAGCAAGAGAGTTACCTATCATTGTGATGCTTGAATGGATAAGGAGGAGATTGATGCAGAGAATTCAAACAAAGAGATCTAGAATACAAAAGTTTCAAGGAGAAATCTGTCCTAATATAACAGAAAAGATTGACAAGAACTAGAGGTTGAGTAGGACATTTGTTGCGACCTGGGACGGTGGTCACAAGTATGAGGTTGACTGTGGTGTGAGAAAATATGTAGTAGTAGACTTGAAAAACTGGACATGTACCTGTGGTTATTTTCAATTAACAGGTTATCCTTGTGCTCATGCATGTGCTGCGATAGAAGTGTGTAGATTACCTATAAAAAATTATGTGCATACTTGCTACACTAGAGCAGAATATCTAAAAACATATGCATATACTATCACACCTATTCCAAGTGATATTTACTGGATAACTTGCGAAGAAGAGGCCATAAACCCCCCCTGTGGTTAGGAGAATGCCTGGTAGACCAAAGAAACTACGCCGAAGAGCGCAAGATAAGCCTAAGAAGGTCAAGTATCAACTAGAAAGGGTCTTGTGGTACATTGCAAGAGATGTTTTCAGCCACGGCATAACTCACGGACGTGCAAGAATCCCATTCACCCTAACTCCAAATTTTATAAGGTAATTTTCCTTGTACGCTTAAATGTCATTGTTATAGCATCTGTATGTATTAATAATGTTAAATGGCATTTATAGGCACCTGAAGCAAGGGCAGCTGAATCCATTCAATCACAACCAATTGCTGAGTCGTCCACTCAACCACAGCCAACTAGTGAAGGAGCTCCTGCTACTCGAAGTACTACAAAGACCAGCAAAAAGGCTACAAAGGTGTACACTCAACCAAGGTTTTACATTGGATTTTATGAGTTACATAAAAATATAATTGTACTGGTATACATCTAAGTTCTCTTTTTATTTTAATTGCAGCCTATTGATGGTACAAATATGAATGGGAGTAATAGGGCTGATGGCACCACTGCAATAGCATAAAGAGCCAAAGCTCCAACTGTTACTAATATCCTGCGGAAGTTAAGGCCAAAGAGATCAAAAGCTATCCAGGCTTAATTACCTGCCAGAATAGTTGTCTAGCCATAGTTAGAACATCATTTTGGAATATTACATGTAGTTGTAATGATGCCTACTTGCAACTATCTTTCCTGTACAATGATTGGTTGTCCATGGAAATGTTTGTCTACTTTTTCATACACTTGGCTTATGTATTACTATCTTTGTAGTTACTGAATGAAGTTCTTGGCAACCAGTTAATGTTATGTGATATGGAAAGGTTGATTTTGTAGTTGCTGAACGAATCTGGAAACAGTTCTGAATCTATGTTTTGGGAACAGATTTTGGGTTACAGATTTTGTAGTTACTGAATGAAGTTGCTAACCACCAAAGGTCTGTTATGTGGAATGGCAACTAGATTCATTTTTGTCTTCTTTTTTTGTCTTCTATATCACTTGCTGTCCAACACTGACCATTATTCGGTTGGTAGACATCAAACAAAACACCACAACTAGTTGAGCTAAGACTACCTGCTAAAATGCAGATTACCAGAACAAAACTCCAAAATGCAGATTACCAATTCCGTTCATTTTCACTGCGACAAAACTCCATACATCAACAACAGCCCACCAACTAGCAATTTGGCAGATGAAGAACTACATCATCAACAACAGCCTACCATTATCTTATCCAGTAGACATCAACAACAATAAAATAGAAAAAATAGATACCATAACACAATCTCCAACTAGCAATTTCAAGTTCTTCATTTCATTTTCCAAATTTTCCAGTTTTGAGAGCACGCCACCCAAATACTAATTTTCTTGAACAGGTTGGCTCACTACGGGGACAGGTGCATCTCGATCTGGCTCGTCTCTGTAAATTGGACTACACCATGAAAAGAACCTACATTCATCTTTTTCACACACAAAATACAACATTCCTTTCGATGGCTTTTCCGACTCAACAATCTTTAGTTTCGTCTTTCTTCGACAATTACATATCTTGTACTGGTATCGAAGACCTCTAGCTCCGTTTCCGCCACTGGTTGGTTGAGAGCTTGAGGAAGATATCGTGGACCACTTTCTGCACTTTCCCTTCAATATTTACAGACAAAATATATACAGATAGAGTTCACATTTTTACCTTAAGGCTTTGTTTCCTGCAATTCCTTTGCTGGCTTGCAACCTCTGCTTGATTGATTACTCTCGATGTATGCACAACCTTCAATTTTGGCCGAAGCCGAGCGCCATGAACTTGTTCGGGTGAAAGTTCTCTTTTTATTAAAGTCACTGAAGCGTAAAGTAGGCATATCAGGTGAAAGTTTGTGGTAGAAATATATTTTCCGCAAGAAACACGCATCTTTCCAATGCGTTTAAGACAAACACGGTACATTCGACGATTTCCGTCGACTTTTTAGAATAATTCAAACCATGGAGTATCGACGCGTATGATATGAAATCACAGGAGGCTTTTCTGTATGATGGCTATACCACAGGGGCTTTTGTTTTTAACCCAATTAAATATTATATATATATTTAACCGGTGGCGGGGTGGGGGTATACTCCCCATCCTCACCCTATTTCTTAATATAGTGGAAAATTTTCCACCCCCGCCTCCCCTATTAGCCCCTTGTGTGGCGGGTGCCAATTGCCATCCCTAGGCTAAATATTCTTAGGTGGAAAGCTTGCAAAGTTTGCAAAGAGTTATTTTATATTAGTCCATATATTTCTCTGATATAAATCCAATCATGCCAGTTACCATTAATTTTGAACAATTAAACAATTACGGATTCAAGTGCCCTAATTGATTTTAGGTTATTGTATTAATCTAAATTCCGAGCCCTGGATATTCGAATAACTCAACAACCATAAAAAAGTAAAGCAGTGAATATATGAATACCAAAAAAATTAAAAGAATAAATAAAACTAATTCGATCTTACAATTTTAAATGAATCATGCCCTCAGTTATTTCTTGACTAGAAATAGAAATTTAGTTCATCTTCATTGAAGAAATCCCACGCAAAATAGTAGAATCAATTGCCGAAAAAATTCTTTTAAAATCGAGATTAAAAATCCAAGGAAAAGGAAAAAAGAAAATATGTCTTCTTGTCTCCTACGGCTGACCAAGAAAAGATAAAAAAAAAAAAACCTAATTGACTTCTAACTAGTCACGTCTCTTGAGGCTGAAAAGAAAGAGTCAAAGTCCGTACTCTTTTCCTGTGTTTTGTTTCCAATTCCTACTAAAACTACTACTACTAAGTAAATTCAAATTATCCCAACAGACCAAATCCTATCTGAACAAGAAAAGGAAAATCTTTGTAAAATAAAATAGCATCCCAGTAGAAATGAAATATTGTCCATTTGGTGCGAAATCCAACTCTTGTGATTTCAACTCTCGACTGGAACTCACGAGCCAACTCCCGAACTTCCCAAAACGTGAAGAGTTCTAACTTTGACGCAACCACGCCGAATAGCAAGTTTAGTGAAGAAATCACATCTTTTAATACTTTTTTATCCAATTCCCTACAACTAGCAATAATTACCAAAAACAAGTAGAATACACCAATTAACGCAATATTTGGTAAAATAAAGAAAGGAAATAATCATAAAATTAATGACAAAAATGCAACCTATGAAGATCCTTGCAAAATATACAAACTACTACACCTGCAAGTTTTCATAACAACAAGATCACCTTTAGAAATCTCCATAATGCCATTTTCAACGTGTATTTGCACAAAAAGCCTCTAGGGCACACACAAAGATGAGATCCTTTTTCAAATTAGGAATATGTCTAACATTATTGAGTGTCCTCATAATACTATCATGAATTTTAATTCGGATTATATCCTTACCAACAATATCACAAATGACATTATTACCCATGAAAACAATTCCACCATTACTAGATTCATAAGTAGAAAACAAATTCCTATTGCGACACGTGATAAGAGTACCCTAAATCTAAAATTTATTTATTTTTAGACCTTGTTCTATCATCAGTCACAAAGAAAATATTTCCATCACTCTTATCAGCTACAACATGAGTTTCAGTGGTCTCAGTATTTTTCTCACCAAGTTTCTCCTTTTGCTTTAATTTATTTTTCAATTTAAAGTAATTTGTCTTAATGTGACCCATTTTGTGAAAATATTGACTCCAAATTTCTGTTTGGATTTTGATCTAGATTTAGGCATACTACTGTGAGATCCTGTTTCATCAATTATGCCTTTAGCAATTAGGCCTTCCACTTGACCCACATTAATTTCTCTAGTGATATCCCTATCTACCAGCCTCTTAGATTTTAATGTAGATTTAATTTTTTAATACGAAATTATTTTTTTTCATAAATTGTAGTATCACGAAAATACTTAAAAGATAAGGAAGAGAACATAAAAGTAATAGGTCCTGAATCTCATTATTAATTTTTGAATCTATATTCTCCAAATCCATAACAATGAAATCAAATTTATCAAGATATGAGAGTATATTTGTACCTTTAGTCATCAGAAATAGATACAGATTTTGCTTCCAATAAAGATGATTCTTAATTGTTTTTTTTATATACAAAGTTTTAAACTTGTCCTACATGGCCTTATCTGAAATCTTAATGGCTACCTCTGGTAAAATCTTGTCAAAGAGATTTAAGATAATACTAGACCTAATCTTCTTATTCATTCCAGCAAAATCCATATTTGCCACATCCTCTGGCTTTTTCTAATTCCTTGTATCACTAAATCAACTTTGTCTTGAATTAGAATGGCCTCCATCTTAAACCGCCACATCCTGAAGTTGACAGTCTTTATGGGGAGTTCAGTCACTATCTACAAGCCTGGGCTCTGCTCAAGAGTAGTTAGCCAACTTTGTGACTTTGCTTGGCTTCCAGCCTTGCAAAGGGATAGCCTTTCACTATCTAGGCACCCTATAAGGGGTGTCCACTACCTAGATTGGATGGCTTGTGTTAATAAACAAGTTAAGCCCTAGTTATGAGCTTTCCTCCCTTTCATTTCGGCAGGCTTCGTTCTTTTTTAAGAAATTTATTTAACAAATCTTGCAGTGTATTTTTTCGAACCCAAACTATGAGAACTCGCGAAAATTATGGGTATGCCTTGAATTTATTTTATTTTATTTACTTGGTTATTAGAAATATTACATATAACAAATAATTGGTTAAATTAAATGTCTAATTGAATTTCTATTAAATTGAGAATTTAGAAATATCCTAGAATGGTGGAAAATTTTCTTATAGGGATATACAAATTAGAACAAATAAAGTTAGGGGCCAATGCATGAAATAATAAAACTATAGCTCTTAGTAAGCAAATAAGCTAAAACTAAAAGACCAAACCAACCTTGAATTTCAGTTAAACTACCATGCAGCCAGCAAGCAAGCCATCAGAATTCTAAAATAGGAACCGAGAGAAGGAAATATTTGGAGAGTTTGGTCACGGAGTGGAGCAGCTTTGAAGTGTGTAGCACTGAATGGAAAATTGACCACCGAGTAGCATTTCCTTCTTCTAATTCTTGAGCCTTCTAAACAGAGAGATAAGTGAGTAATAAAAGGAGAAAATTTGTTGGCTACTTCAATTGACTGACTGCAGTTGAGAGAAAAGAACCAGGCCGTTCCTTCCTTTCTTTCTGAAACAAACTAAGGAAGTGGAACTAGGCCTGAGGAGAGGACGTGGATTAACTCCATCAGCTGCTAAGCATAATCAAACAAACGAAAGTAAGGAAACGGGAGAGATAGTGGGAGCAGACTGATAAGAGTATATTTTATGTATTTTTAGTGTGTTTTATTGGTTAGTTTTGGTGTGTTTTATTTAATTTTATAAATAATTAACTAAGATTCTAGTGAAAATATGCATTTTGTGGTTTAAAGTGTGAAAATTGCATTTCTATGGATTTTTATGATAAAAATTTCATATTTTATAGGTTTATTGATTCAATCATCAAATGGAGTGCACTGAGAATATAATTTGATGATTGATGATGGATTAAAGTGATAAAAATAGAATATGAAGTGTGAAAGAAGAAATGCAATTAAAGTCAAAAGGAAGCAAGATGTTCAGCTTTGACACGTTTTGTATTTTGTCTATATCTTGAGCTACATACATTGGATTGAAATGATTCTTGAACCATTTTTGAAGCTAAGAGACAGATCTACATTTGGTATGAAGACATCAAAGTCCAATTCGGCTATTTTCCTGGTCAAAATGTCGAAATACAAAAGTAAAAGTCTGCTATTGAGAGCTGAAAACGCGGAATTGACCAGTCAGTGGTATTTTTATCATATCTTGGTTTTCAGAACTCCAAATTGGATGATTCTTGAAGCATTGAACAGCTATTTCAATGGACTACAACTTCTATGTTTTGAACAAGAGCCAATTCATCCACCATCATAGAGAAAATAGCAGTTGAAGTAGCTAGATTCTGGTCAGAAATAGCTGCTCTCCACTGGTACAACTTGTTTTCTCCTTCAATAATTTACAGCTACGGATGAACGTATGATAACTAATTAGCAGCTGTAAAAGGGATGTTTCAAGTCTCATTTCTTGATTGCATTCACCTATATATAGGCATGGACTTGCAAGATTCAAAATAACTTTGCAAGGCTAGAAAAACTCACCAAAAATGTAGTGTTCACTAGTTTTTCTTAGTTCATTAGTATAGTATAGGTAGAGTAGTTTATCCTTCTTGTATTTGTAGTTATATTTGGAGGAAGATTGGAGGAGCAAAAATGGAGAGTTTGAAGCTCATGTGACAAGGGTGACTTATCTCCTATCACTTTCTCTTTTGTATTTGAATTCATGTTTAACTATAATACAAGTTTGGTGTTTGTTTTTACCATGTTTAGTTAAAGTTTATGCCTAGAGTTGTGGTTGAACTTGCTATAGTTTGTTTATGATGTTTACTTGGCTACTTGGTGATATTATTTTGAGAAAGTTATTTATCACTTTCGATTTTCTAATCATAATTAACTGGCCATTAATTGTGATTATCTAAAGGTATTAAATTTGCAATGAGAATTGGAATTTAACACTAGTTCAAAGAAGTGATAAACCTAGGGAGTATACTCACGAGAGTAGAGGTGCACCTATGTGGCTTAAGTGACTTGTTCATGTAATTTCATAAAAGAAATGAACTTGTATTTAATTCATAACCACGAGAGTAGGAATGACTTATTTACAAGTATAGATGATTCACTACGAGAGTAGGTTTCACATATATAAGGAAATTACGCCATAACTAGCCAAGATAATAGCATTCACTTAACCGGTAACTTCATTTGCAAGAGTAGTAAGGAATTCCATATCTCTAGAAGCTTTCTAGTGTTATTTTCATAAATTTTATATTTGTGGTAGTCTAAAAAATAAAGGAGTTGGAAAAACACCGGTAATTGCACTCTTTCCTGTGGAATCGATCATTAATACCCTATACTCGCTCACGATTCGTATACTTGCGATAAATCGCGTGTGGGGTATTTAGGAATTTATAAATGTAAAATTTGATTGTGAATGAACTTATTGTATAAGTATACCCCGCGCACGTCACAGACCTGCGGGAATAAAGCTGGAAAGAAAATCTGAACCGTCTGTAATTCCTAACTCTTAAAGGCAAGAGGTAAATTTCTGTGACTAATATCTACTTACCGAGTATAAATAAGTGTATATTTAAATTGTAAGTTGAGTTTTAGCAGAGAAAAGTGAGCTTCAACTGAGGGAAAATTCTGGTTTGAAACTCAAATGATCATTGACTGAACCTGTGAGAACTGAGTGATGATCGACTGAAATTGCAGGCTGTTATCAATGGAAAAATGGAAGAATATTATAGGAAATGCATGGAAATGTTTATTTCTGATATTATGTAAAGTTTAGCCATAGAAACTTGTGAAAGTTGGAACCTTGAGTTGAAAATAAAGAAAGATAACCTGGTGGAATTCTTTTAGCTCATCCGAGTGGGGAAATGGAAAAGTTTCAGCTGACTTTTTGTTAGGAAATTGGCTTAAGTTCTTTTTAGGTAGAATTCTTGTTTTGTGTGGAAGTAACTAGTTTCCTAATTTGGTTTTAGTTACTTAAAGTAGTAGTCAAGTAAAACCCTATTTAGCTAGATACTATTTCCTACTCTATATGAGTTTAGGAAATAGTAGTGGTTTCCAATTGTTATTTGGTTTTTTGGCAGTAATGTTCTCTATAAATAGGTAGGTTGGCATACTACAAAGACACACAAGAAAAGAGTGAGAGAGTTCTTAGTGGGTGAGAGAGTTATACAAGAGTTGAGGCTTGGAAATCAAGTTGTAATCTTGTGGTGTTTTTTCTCTCATAGTAAGAACAAGTATTTCTCTCCGTGGACGTAGGCTTAGTGATTAAGCCGAACCACGTTAATTCTTGTGCGTTGCTCATCATTCGTGCTAGATATAGTTTTCTATTAAATTGTTGGTCTTTTCCTTTTTCAAATAATTGGTCTGATACCCTAACACTTTCATGACTCTAAAATTCTATGTTAATCTGTAAAATTTTGGATAACATCTTGATTTCTTCTTGCATGAGAAATTTGAGCATAAGATGGAGGGATTTAGTAGAAGAAATTCGTCTTCATGCATTGCATGCTGCTATGCATCAGATTTACTGCCGAGAGAAGATATAAATCTTAGTACTTCAGCTTTTCTCTTGAATTTTGCTATAAATTTCCATGTTTTGTTAAGGTTAATCTGTAGTTGAATAATCATCCCCTGCATGTTTAGTTGGAGCATGAAACTGAAGAGAAAACTATGAGAAAACATCAAATGTTAAACTGCTACATCGCTGGAAAATTTTGTTAGAGCCGAGGAAATGAGAGTTGATTATGCAACTTGTTGTTTGAAATTTTGGAGTCACTTACAGTAAATGCATGAGATATGTCTCATCTATTGACCTAAAAGATATTTGCCTTTGAAACTAATAAAAACCTTGGAAATCCTAGCTGAAATTGTTGAAGAAAGTTGATAGAACCCGCTAGAATGGCCGAGAGAAAGAGAGGTGAACTTTTGATCACTCTTTCCATTGAATTTTAGTTGTGAACTTTTATATGTTCTGTTTAAGGCTACTTTGTAGCTTGATAATCCTGTTTTGCATGTTGAGTTGGAGTTAACACAGAAGAAATTAAGGAAGTGGTTGTATGTTAAGTTGCCATTTTAATGACTGATGCAATTAGCTGATGACAGTTTAGTATATATGGTTTCTTGGCTGGACAATTTGCTGGAACTAGGTGTTATCTGCCTTGGTTTATGCTGGACTGAATGTATACTAAGTAATTAGTGTTTTAAACAAGAAAAGGCTAGAGTTTTGTTGAACATTTTGAAATGTTTGTGCTGGAATTCTTGCCTTGCTAACCGAGTGTGTGAGGAAATGAAACTCTCATGAGATTTTCGAAAAATTCAGGTTAATTGGTTGTGAATCCATATGGAGCATTTTATAACATCTTGACCCTATCTTTCACGTTCATTTTAGTGAACTTGAGACCTGAAAAGCTGATGAATTTTGAGAGAGGTTAAACAACAAAGTTGAATGGAAGTTGATTTGGCCGAGAGAGAAGAAATGAAAAGTTTAACCAGGTTTACTCTTTAAGTTGGATTGAAAATGATTTAATCTTAGTTTAAATATCTCACAAGACTTTAAATTTGGTGTAGATGTATATCTTCATCATTTTGAGCCAATAAACTTGATAAATTTTTGAAGAGAAATGAGAGAGACATTGCTGGAATTTTGTATCTTGTTTAATAAGTCAAGAAACCTGGTTTCTAGTGATCTAAACTCCAAATTTGGTGGGTGATTATTGGCCTTATATGAATTGTATATTTACCTTAGGATAGTAAACCGGTTTCGCGCATGACTTTAACCCATAAAAGAGATATATGAGATAATAAAGTATCCTAAAGTAGTTATTTCTAAAACTTTCTTGATTAAGAGCTAATGTTGAATTTTAATACAATAAACCTAAAGGTACAGAAGTAGTAAAAGGACAATGCTGCTTTCTTTTAAAATTTCACTAAAAGAGTAGTTAAATAATTATGGCAATTATAACTTATCTCAGGAGATAGCAGCGTGCAAGAAAGCAATTCCTAGATCGAAGTGTAACTTTTGATTAGGGTGAGTGTTTCCACATTTGTGTGTTAAAATTACCTATGTGTTACTTAAATGATGTTTATATGATTATGCCAGTGCTTTATTATGAAGTGTTTTCAATTGTCCCTCGCCTTCTAAATCAGGAGTGTACTTTATCGCACTCGACTTAGTTTGAGGTTGAAGATTGATAATTGACCAAGTGTTATTGTATGTGCGCATGACTGTAAGCCGGTGTGTACTTTACCACACCAGCTAAACTAGGCCCCAAAACCCTTTGCTCAACGGACTATTCGAGCCAGCAAAAGGGTTTGGTCAGATAGGACGGTAGCTTTGGGTAAGTGTATTGATATGCTCGAGTATTACCACGGATTAGCAGATTACTGATATGACCATCTAAGTGAGGGAAGTGTTTACTGTTTTGGAGGTTATAAGGAGGAGTTCGGCGGAGTGTGTAGTGCATTGAAATGGCTCTAATATGAGCATTGTATCCTTTTAACAGTGATTACTCAGTGAAGTTTTCCTTATTTGTTTAATTTTGCTACTTGTTTAAGTGTTTAATTGATTGTTGCTTGTATGGAACCTCACTGGGTTTCGCTCAACCTTTTAGTTTGTTTTCCTTTCAGGAATTGAAGTTTGAAGAATGATCGAGTTGAATTAGGAAGTTGTTTTGGAAGATCCGTTAGTGTGTATTTATTGTAGTCATGGTTTCCTTTGTACCTTGAAATGGTCGAACCTTTTATCATGAGTTTGGTGTGGCATTAAGAATGGATGTTTAGAACATGTATTTTGTTTCTTTTATTGGACAAATTTATGTTTCAAGCTGATTGGAGAGTTGTACTTAGGAGTGAACGTTCAGTTGTTTAATGGAAATGTTATCTCTGAAGTTAATGTGAGTAAGTGAGTCTTACCGAGAGTCAGACAGGCGATCTACTAACTTCTAGAGTACGCCCTAGAAGAAGGTGAGGTCGTCACACAAACTCTCTGAAGAAGCTTTGGTATCAGTTTGTTAGGTCTGATCTCAAAAAATTAACTAAAGGATTCTTGGCAAACCCCGGGAGACAAATAACAAAGAAATAAAAGAAGATAGAGGAACAAAACTTACGTAATTTGGTCAAATTGACCTATGTTCATGGACGGAGGAGGAGCAAAATTTCACTATATAAAAGAGAGTACAAAAACCTTAGGAAAGTGTTACTAGACTCAAAAACACCCAATACTAAAACACAGAATAAAAAAAAATTTATTACAATAAAGGGTTTAATGACCCAAAAGTCTAAATTGCTCGCCTAAAGCTCTCTTCGTGTGATGCACTAAATCTCACCAAAAGGCCGTAGCCAACTAAAAAAAAAAAGACTCCTATATAAAAACCATTGTGGAACAAAGCCACACATACCAAATTCAACTATCACTTTACTTGAGGCCGTCACCTTTTTTTGTCCAAAAGTAAAAGTTACTCTACTAAAGTTGGCATAAAAGAAGTGAAAGAAGATAAAGCTAATGCTTAACGCCATATTGCATCTATTAAGAGAAAGGCAAGAAAATTATTATTGTTTGTATAATCTTACACGCATCTAAAGAAGCAGAAAGACATGGTGGACATGAAACAGACAGAAAAAAGAGAGGAGCACTCCAATGAAGATAATGAATTGAGAATGTCCTAGAAGAACGAAGCAGAAAGCAAAGGAAGCAGCAGGAGTGAGTGATGATGACTTTATCGAATTAGAAAAGAAAGGAAAGGAAGCATTGAGAATGAACTTTTCCAAACAATCAAGAAACACTTTATCCATCTAGCGAAGTACCCCAAAGACTTTTCCAAAGTAGACCTTTTCAAGAAGAAGGATGGAAGTAGTAGGATTATATGGAACAACCTAGATTTCTTACTCAAACCATTTTCAGTTTTATTTTCATTAAGAGCTTCTAGCTCTTTTCATTTATGCGAAAATAAAAGTTCATTATATAATCCACTCAGGGAAGGATAAACTTCATCATCTTGTATGTGTTTCTAATTAATTAATGAATATTTATTATTGTTAATAATCTTACTAAGAAACTCTTAAAGCTTTGTTTATCTTGGATTATCTAAACATAAAACGCTTAAATTATTTATTTAGAATAAACGGCTAGCCCCGTAATTGTGCAAGGCAAGTAGTTAGTCCTCCCAAAAGGTGCACATCGCTTAAATAAATAAATAACTATTCCTTTTGTCAATAGCTACCTAAAAATTCATTTGGAAAAAGACTTCCCTAAGTCTAAATTTAGAAGGCAAATGGGATAGAAGTTTGCTCCAAATTCTCCAGTATGTTATAGTAGGATACAACTTCTATTTTGGTTTTGTGTCTGATGCAGTAGACCAAAAATTCATGAGTGTAAGAGATGGAACTTTTGATTTTTATGAGAAGCCATAAAGTATTCAGTATTCTAGCTAGGTTACCTTATTTTGTGTTTCTTCTTTCAAGTAAGCAACATTCTTTATGCATTATGTTTGTGTAAATAAAATTACATATGTGCAAATTTCATGCTTAATGTAGTATGCCATTAGTTCCTTTTTTGTCCCCTTTAAAAAAAACCATCTAATAAGGTTAGAATTTAGCTAGACCCTTGCCAGTTTGGTAACTTTTAAGAGTCGTCATTCCTCATTTCATTATTACTTCAAGAGAGTTATCAAAATGTTTGTCTTGTAACTAGTATATCATGGATTTGAATCATCAAGAAAGTAAGTGAGGAATCACTATTCATCCTCTCTAAGAAAAGAGAAAAAAATGTAATTGCATCGAATAAAATTGCTTAGTTTCGAAATCAAAGGCTGCAACCCATAATCTAATGCAAAAATATCTAATGCCCAGCTTGGAATAAAAAAATATAATGCAATCCCAATCTCTCGTAACCTAATGCAGATCTTTGCCATAAAAAAAGTCACTAAACTGATCATCAGAACTGACACAGTCTCAAATGGTGAATGTAAAACTTTCCTCGAAGAATTTGATTTAAGGCCACTACAAAATGATCCTTACAGAAGAATTTCACTTAAAACAGCTAAGATGTAATCATCAGTAATTTCATTGCACCCAAAACCATATTCATGACAAGTTCTTTTAGGACAACTTTTAAGGGACTGCTGTAAAATCGTACTTCTTCGGAAACAAACGATTCATAGAGGAAGAAGTAAAAAGATTCAATTTTTAGAAAGCCAACCTAGACATATTAGGCCATAACGTGACCCATGAATTGTACGTCCATAATATCATGAGTTCATAAATATCATAGTCTAGTTTATGAAAGAGGTTGATTTATTAGCGCAACAGAAAACTTCATCAAGATCAAAACTAAGAGAATCATAAACATCCATGGAGACTTTAGCCATGTCCGGATCCTTTATGTTCATGATGTAGCACGGGTTGCCTATTTCAATTTATCATGACTTAGATTTACTCCAAAATCGTGAAGGAATTTCAGAAATAACCATATCAGCCAACTTGATCAAGAGTAGAATTTCAAAAATATGTGTAGACATGGTTGTAGATTTCAGTTATACAATTAAACAAGCAGGCAGTTAGATTCATAATAAATTAAAAATAGTTTCTTATGTATAAGCTTTGATAAATAAGAAGAGTAAATAAAATAAAACTTTTCACTTCTTTGACTTCACGTCCTGCCAATTTCGTGCTTAGTACAGTACGTTATTAGTTTTTCTTTTCCTTTCAATAAAATAACATGAAAAAGTGGCAGTTCAACAAGGCTCCTTCCAATCTAATAAATTTTAAAACTTATAATATTCCTCAATAAGGAAGAATCGTCGTGATTTATGACTTCGGAAAGTATTTGATTTAAAGTAATCTAGCATCATGATAACATCTTTTCGACTTTGTACAGACCATTGATAGTAACCATTTTGACTACTATCAAAGTAGAGACTTCCTCCAAATATTACCTTATAAGACTCTACATCTTGTAGAAGTTTATTAGTTACTCGAATACTTAGTTGAGGTAGTCCATGCTTCATAGCTATACTAAGAGTACCATCAGCATCAAAGAATCCTGCAAACCAATTTGATCGTTTCGTTTTCACTATTATGTCCACTTATTACTACTATCAAACTTGTGTCATAAATCTATATAGTTTGGTATGTTGCTTGTGTTGCTCTTTTAATTCATTTATGTGCCATTTGATACTATATGAGGAAAACAGAGTAGTTAATTCATCGTAGCTTTGTAACCATTTTCATCTCATTATTAATAGATTTTTTTTTGAATTGATGCTTATATTTAAGGCTTTCAGAGAGCATTAATGCTAAAAACTGTCTTTTGTAGGTTTTTTCTGTAGATGCTCAAGATTGTGAATTCATATTTTGGAGTCAAATTCAAATATGCTCTATTATAGCATTTAAGTTATGTCTAATAAAATATGTTCTTGTAAGCCATGGTACATTAATACTAATTTAACTGTTGTATATTCATCTTAGTGGTTGATTATTTGATCTTAGATTTAGGATAGAATTTGACTTGATTCAAGGTAGACATTGATAGTAAAATATTTTAGTCAATCTAGTTCATACCTCTCTTAAGTTGTTTTTTAGGGTCAAAATAATAATATTCAGATCATGGCCATATATTAGGGAAACATCGATTCAAGCACCTATTGGCTGTATTGGGTTTTATCTAAAGTGAATTAAAAATTACCATAATTGTAACAACTACATATATTGGAAACTTGAAGCACATTAGCATTTTTTTTACAATCTCCACTGTTTGTGCACGTTTTTTAACTTTCCAGGCATGGTGCGTTCTCTCCTAATTGGCTTACCAAAAAAAACGACGGGGAACAAGAAAAAGGCAGATTCTTTAGTATATTGTTTGTTTCAAGCTCCAAGAGATTGGAAGCCACCTTGAATGCCTCGGCTTCACTAATCTTAATGTGAAACTAGTAGGCAACAATTCCAGCAAAAGCTGATTAAAAGACTAGACAAGCTCTACTCCACTAGTGAACTTCTATGGGGAAACTAGTGCTCTTGTAGGAATTGTCACTCTTCTTGTTTTCTTAGACCACCACCAAAAGTAGTAAACATGAGGGTGCACTTTGAAGTGATAAAAGTTTCTTCTCCGTGCAATGCATTATCGGTAGTCTTACTATCATTTACTCGAGGCTATTCTATCTTTTGTCCATCAAATAATAAAGTTTCCTAACTACTAAAGCTTGCATGGAAGAAGTGAAAGAGGTTCAAGTTGATACTTGGAAATGCTACATTGCATCTCTTAAAGGCAAAGGAAAGAAAATTTTCTTTACTTGTACAATTTGGCATGCACCTAAAAAAAGAGAAAGAGTGTATGGTCATGAAGTAAGCAAAATCCTTTATGCATTACTTTTAAGTAAATAAAATTGCGTAGATGAAAATCTTGTGCTTAATGTAATATGTTCTTAGTTTTATCTTTTTTCCCTTCGAAGAAAACCACATAGTATGGTGGGGGTTCAGCCATCCTACTATTTTAATAACTTTTCTAAGTTTTCATTCCTCGTCTCGTTGTTGTTTTGCGAGAAAGATGATAATTACTTCTGCATATTAGGATTAAACGTTTATCACAAGTCCTTGTTGTTTGGTATGTTGTGTATATGTTGTTATAGCATCAGCCTCTCTCTTAATTCGGGTGAATGCTATCACCATGATGATCAAGTAGTTGTTAAGTTTGAAGATCAAAGGCAACAACAAAACTATAAAAGAAATTCCAATCTCATTTAGGGTCTGTTTGTTTGGGTGGAAAAGGTTTTCTGACAATTAATTTGAAAAAATAATTTCTGACAGAAAATAAGTTACACCAACGGGAGGAAAATAACTTCACAAAATAACTTCGGGTTTGTTTGGATTGTAAATAATTTGAGATATTTTTAGTATAGCACTTTTTGTGATGTGATGTATATGAGATAAAAAAGTAATTGGAAAGATAAAAATCTGTATTGAAAATTGTAATGGTGATGTCAGCAAATATATTTGGCCAAATAATCTACTGTCCAAACCATCATTATGAAGCTATTTTCCTTTCGTAAAAGCAGTCTTCTTTTCACAGCCTCCAGCAAGGAACCATCGATAATAGACCATCTCTTCTTCGGCAGTGATAACAGACCATCTCTAGCAGCATCTCATCAGCAAACAAATCTCTTCTTCGCCGGTGGCATCTCCAACTCCGGCATCCAGATCTTTATGTGCCCCTCTCTGCTGACGGTGAGGACAAATTCTTGTGTGAATATCAAACCAGAAAGGGGTTCGGTATGGACACTATGAGCAACTAGTGGAGATATCTTTGGAACATCTCTCATGCATAGAGTAGGTTGTGAAATACCAACAGGGTAAGCGCTGTCCCAGTGAGAAGACTGACTTGTTAGGGTGGAAATTTATATTAACTTTTGGTGAAAACCATCACCTATTAAACCCGAGATCAATATGGCGATGATTAAGAAATAAATTAACACAAAATTGCAGAAGCGTACCTTGATTCATGTTGACAAACTAGTGCTTGAATCCCTAGAGATTTTGGGGTGGCCTTCGATCTTTGGTGGCAATTTATATTAATTTTTGGTGAAAGCTATCACCTATTAAACCCGAGATTAATATGGCGATTATTAAGAAATAAATTAACACAAAATTGCGGAAGCGTACCTTGATTCATGTTGACAAATTGGTACTTGAATCCTTAGAGATTTTGGGGTGGCTTTTCAAGTCAACACGTATTTACCGATCTTTGAGAGAGCCCTTTAGTATCTCTCTGGTATCTTTCCTGACGATGAGATATCAGGAAAGGGCTGTATATTGTGGTACTAGAAAATACGATATAAGATACGTGTGACCTGGGGACCATAACCCTATTTATAGGTAACAATCTTGTTACCTTTTGGAACCCTATTTCAACCCATCATAGAAATAGGAGATCTTAAATTTCTACACATTAAAGGCTCACATCCTATTAGATACATTAAGTCCAAACTATATTTGATCACTTTAATTGGATTTAACCTTATTTGACAGTTTGCAACCCATAATTATTCACATATAAGTCCAATGTTGGATTAAGGATCCAAAAATCTCCCACTTGGACTATATGTGTAACCTTATAATTATGTTTTGCAATTAATCGTATGAACTCAATTTTACTGTCATTATCACAATGTATCTGTAACCAATTCGGTCTATCAATTACACCAATATAGGATCAAAGCGGTCTTTGTTACAATTTCGTAACTCGACCCATCAATGGTCACATATATCGATGCTATTGAATGACATGAATCATGATGTGGATGTGTAGCATGAAAATTTCATGTAATGTGATCAAAATATGCCTATTTTCAACTGGTCCACCTTAAAATTTTATGAGATCAAACCATACCAAAATCAGAGTGTAAATAAATTCAAACTTTATTTATGCATAAAATATCCTTAAATCATTAATAACCGAAACGTATCATAAGAACATTTAAAATATCAAACTCCCACTAAAACTGTACATCATTTATCAATATGACACCCATACGAGCAGTATGCTCATGAAACATTTTGGGTGGCAATCCCTTAGTAAGCGGATCCGCAACCATAGAGTTTGTCCCGATATACTCTATCAATAACTGTCCACTCTGTACTCTTTCTTTAACAGACAAGAACTTGATATCTATATGTTTAGATTTCGTCGATCTCCTGTTATTATTGGAATATAGAACTGCTGACTTGTTGTCACAAAATAATTTGAGTGATATTTCAATGCTATCCACTACACGTAATCTTGTGACAAAATTTCGTAGTCAAATTTCTTGATTGGATGCCTCATAACAAGTTATAAACTCTACAGCCATAGTGGAAAATGCTATGAGGGATTGTTTAGCACTTTTCCAGGATATAGCACCTCCAGCCAACAAGTACACATAGTCTGACGTTGACTTCATAGTATCTTGGCATCCAACATAATCGGAATTAGTATACCCAACGATCTCTAACTCATCTGACTTCCGATACGTGAGCATGTAATCTTTTGTTTTCTTTAAATACCGTAAGACCCGTTTGGTTGCTTTCCAATGATCTAATTTAGGATTACTCAAATATCTACCAAACATTCCAGTAATGTACGCAATATCCGGACACGTACATACTTGAACATACATTAGACTCCCTACTGCTGACGCATAAGAAATCTTTTGCATCTCTTTTTCCTCAAAAGTATTCTTAGGACACTGCTCAAGACTAAATTTGTCTCCTTTAGTCACGGGAGTGTTACCTGATTTACAATTTTGCATGCCATACCTTTTGAGAACCTTTTCGATATAACCCTTTTGTGATAGTTCTAAAATACCTTGAAATCGATCTCGGTGTATTTGTATGCCTAGCACAAAAGATGCATCACCAAGATCTTTCATCTCAAAATTCTTAGTCAGAAATTTCTTGATTTCATGCAATAGACCAATATCGTTGTTGGCAAGAAAAATGTCATCAACATACAATACCAGAAAAATATACTTGCTCCCACAGAACTTATGGTATATGCAATCATCTACTAAATTTATCTTAAAATCAAATGAGATGATCATTTGATGAAATTTGAAATACCATTGTCGAGACGCTTGTTTGAACCCATAGATAGATTTTTTAAGTTTGCAAATCATATTCTTTGGATCTCCTGATACAAAGTTTTCTGGTTGCACCATATAAATCGTCTCATCAATGTTACCATTGAGAAACGCTGTCTTTACATCCATATGATATAACTCAAGATCGAAATGCACCACTAGTGCCACGATAATTCTAAAAGAGTCCTTTGAAGAGACTGGAGAGTAGGTTTCTTTATAGTCGATACCTTCTTTTTGTGTAAATCCCTTAGCGACAAAACGAACTTTGTATCTTTCCACTTTCGAATCCCTCTTGATTTTAAATATCCATTTACAACTAATGGGTTTCGCTCCTCCTGACAATGGGACAAGATCCCAAACGTCATTGTCCTTCATGGATTTAATCTCCTCATTCATGGCATCGATCCACTTTTGAGAATTTGAACTTTTCATGGCTTGATGGAAGTTGATTGGATCATCTTCTATCAATCCAGAGTCATCCTCATATTCTTGGAGAAAAATAATGTAATCATCTGGCACTGCACTTCTCCTTTCTCTAGTGGATCTTCTTAATGGCACTGGTTCTTGGAGAGGGAGAGTTTGAATTTCTATAACAGTTTGTTCTTCGACATTGTCTTGATTTGTCATGTCATGATCTTGTTCAGAAATAGAATCCTGAACAAGATCAATGACACCTGTGGGAATATTAATATATTCCTCTTTAAAGACAATGTCCCTTACTGTATTTTCTCCCCCAAACTCGACATCCTCAAAGAATCGGGTATTTCCTGTCTCAAAAATTGATTTAGTTATTAGATCATAAAACTTGTAACCTCTGGTTCTTTCAGAGTATCCAATAAAATAACAACTAACTGTTTTTGAGTCCAGTTTCTTTTCATTTGACCTGTAAGGTCTTGCCTCAACTAGACACCCCCAAACATGCATATGCTTTAAACTGAACTTTTTTTCCTGTCCAAATCTCATAAGGGGTTTTGATAGTTGCTTTAGTTGGAACTCTATTAAGAATATATGCTGCAGTTTTAAGTGTTTCACCCCAAAATGACTCTGGTAAGGTAGAATGACATATCATACTCTTATCATATCTTTAAGTGTTTTATTCGTCTTTCAACTACACCATTCATAGTGGGTGAACCCGGCATAGTATACTGTGGGACGATACCACATTCCTCTAAATATTTAGCAAATGGTCCTGAACGTTGTTCACCTGAACCGTCATATCTACCATAGTACTCACCACCACGATTAAATCTGATGCTTTTAATTCTTTTATTGAATTGATTCTCAACTTCAGTTTTAAAATTTTTGAACACGTCCAGTGACTGTGACTTTTCTGAAATGAAATATATGTAACCATATCTTGAAAAATAGTCTATGACAGTTATAAAATATTATTAACCATTCCAAACAGATGTAGGAAATGGTCCACAAATATCTGTATGTATAAGTTTTAAGACATCTGAGGACCTATTGGTTTCAAATCTCCTTTTATTAGTTTGTTTCCCCTTTATACAGTTAATACAATCATTAAAATCTGTAAAATTCAAGGGGTCGAGAATTTCATTTGACACAAGTCTTTCCATTCTCCGTTTGGAGATATGTTCCAATCTCTTGTACCATAATGCAGCTGAATTCTCATTGGTTAATTTTCTTTTTACTCCTCTAGTACTCAAATGCAGAGATTCATTAAATGAGACAATCGTATCAATTAAATATAGATTATCGTAATGCATTAAAGAACCAGAACAAACCAATTTTGAATCATGAAACAATTCAAATTTTCAATTTCCAAATGAACAAAAATAACAAGTTTGTTCCAAGCAGAAATAGAAATTAAATTCCGTCTAAAAAACGGTACAACAAATGTCTCATAGAGATCCAAATAAAATCCAGTTTTTAACAATAATCTAAAAACTCCAATTGCCTCAATTTGAACTGTTTTGCCATCGCCCACGTAGATATATCTTTCATTATCATTAGACTTTCGACAATTCAGGCAATCCTGCATAGACACACTTATGTGAGTTATTGCACCAGAATCTAACCACTATTTGTGTATAGGTACCGAAGTTAAATTAATTTCAGAACAAACCAAATTAAGAAGCATACCTTTCTTAGCACGCCAAGCGTGATAGTTGGTGCAATGCTTCTTTTGATGTCGTTCAGCTCCACAGAAGAAACAACTATTTTTTCCCTGATCATTTGATTTCTTTTGTTGTTTCTTTTGTGGCGCTGTACTTGCAGCTCCTTTTTCTTTCTTTCTCTTAAATCCCTTACTTTTATTATTAGTGGTTGACACCAGTTGGGCACTTTCTGTCTGCTCTTACTTCAACCTTTTCTCTTCCTCTACACAGTGTGAGATGAGTTCATTTAGAGACCAAATCTCCTTTTGACAGTTGTATCTCACCTTAAACTGGCTAAACTGTGTAGAAAGAGATATTAAAATCAAATGCACTAGTAACTCTTCAGAGAGTTTCAACTTAAGTGCATTTAATTTCGAAACAAGATGAGACATCTCCATGATGTACTCTCTGATATTGCTTTTACCACTATATTTCATTGAGACTAGGCATGTCAAAAGCGTACTAACTTCAACCTTTTCATTTTTGACAAACTTTTTTTCAATGTGCTGAAGAAACTCTTTAGCGGTTACAGTCGTTTCTGACATTGTTCCCCTGAATGCTTCTGGAACGGCATTTTTAATGATCATCAGACACAAGCGATTTGATCTCTCCCACCTCTCATTATTTCTTTTTTCATCGAAGGTGCTCTGATCTGTAAGAGGTAGGGGAGAATCATCCCTTAACGCAAGGTCAAGATCCATTACTCCAAATACTATCAAGAGATTTTCTTTCTAGGACTTGAAATTTATGTCATTCAACATAGGAATATTATTGATGTTGGAAGTGATATTTGTAAGATCATTCGCAATTGAACAGAAAACATAATATAATTAAAACTATGAATTACTAAATCCAAATTATTTCCTAATAATCAACCATATCTAACTCTGATACCACTTGTTAGGGTGGCAATTTATATTAACTTTTAGTGAAAGCCATCACCTATTAAACCCGAGATCAATATGGCGATTATTAAGAAATAAATTAACACAAAATTGCGGAAGCGTACCTTGATTCATGTTGACAAATTGGTGCTTGAATCCCTAGAGATTTTGGGGTGACCTTCCAGATCAACACGTATTTACCGATCCTTGAGAGAGCCCTTTAGTATCTCTCTGGTATCTTTCCTGATGATGGAATATCAGGAAAGGGTAGTATATTGTGGTACTAGAAAATATGATAAAAGATACGTGTGACCTGGGGACCATAACCCTATTTATAGGTAATATTCTTATTATCTTTTGGAGCCCTATTTCAGCCCATCATAGAAATAGAATCCCTTAAGTTTCTACACATTAAAAGCTCACATCCTATTAGATACATTAAGTCCAAACCATATTTAATCACTTTAATTGGACTTAACCTTATTTGACAGTTTGCAACCCATAATTATTCACATATAAGTCCAATGTTGGATTAAAAATCCAACATGACTTCCAGTACTAAAAGTAGGGGAACCACCAGAAGGACGGCGGACTGGCACTACAATTTCATCCATCTCCAGATCCCATAAGAGCAATTGGGTGTCCTGGGAAATATTAAGTTGCGAGGAGTAAGATGCGTATCGCAAAGAACTTGATTTCTAAGAGCATGTAATGAAATAAAATGAATGATGTACTTATTAGGTAGCATGGATTTTTCCACCTCAACATGTTCATGGCTGATAAAATCAATTTTATGAACTCAAAGTACAATAAAAATGACGTTTCCAAGGTGAAGAAAGATCCTAATCAAAGACCAAACAACCAGGATACTCTTTAGCAGACATTTGAAGAAGTGAATTTTGGGGGTTTTATGATTCTAGGAATCTGATTATTAATTTCACTAGCTTTTATCTATTGGGAACTTGAACTTGCAATTCTGACTATCTTTAAAGATTTGGGGTGGAGAGTTGCTTGACTTAGGCATTCAATTTGTTCATTTGGAGCAAAGTTTGTTCTTTAGGATATGGACTATCAAGGAAGTTGTAATTGAATATGTGACAGGTGCCGAGCCTGTGCAACAATAATAAATAAAACCTAACTACCACCTGAAACAGTCAATAATCAATTCTAGTACTGGAGTAGGGATTCTAGGTGTGCAATGGGTTACTTGATTCACCATGTTCCCGAAGAGTTTGCTTAATCCGATATACCTGAATTAATTATTTAACTGATTTCACTAACTAGTAGATAGTGGCAAGTAGGGTCGTCTCCTCAGGGACAAGCGAAAAATTTATTTCTCTTCAAGTCAAAACAAATAGGGGATTTTAGAATAAAATGCTAACTAAATAATTTAACTGCAGAAAAGTAATTGATTAAAGGAAATAATTAGGAGAGTTCTAGCCAAGGGTGCACTTCAGAAATGGTTCATGCACTGATCATCGATTCACAGATAATTCTGACATTTATTAATAGATTAGTTATAGTTGTCATGCACGCGATAAACAACCAACCCTTCTTTAATTTATTGATAGCTAAGGCACGACCGTTAACTATTTTCCTAACCTAAAAACAACCCTAAGTACGACCGTAGGATTTAATTTCTAGCTTGCATTAATACTTAGAAAGGCCCAATCCTAACTAACAAACACGCTACGAGGGTTTGTTTAAATTAGATCATATGTTCCCCTGACATAAAGCCGATTACGCCAGTTGCTATTAAGATAGAGATAACGAACAATTACGGATTCAATTACCCTATTTAGCAGAATAGCCTATATGAATAATTAATTATTGCGCACTAACCAATCATACACAAGGCTATAACAATTAAAATCAAGGAACATATAAATATCAATAAATGAAGAAAATAATTAAAAATGGTTTAGATCTCACAGTAATCGTTGAACCAATTCGTCAGTTGCCCCCTTGACTAGAATTAGAGAATTAGCCCTCCATCAATGGAGGACAAATCGCGTGTGTTAATTTGGGAAAGATTCGCGCACTGTCTCCTCCAACTTCGGTCAACAACAGGAGGAAAAAAACAAAGGGTTTTATTGCGTCCAATTAACTCCAAAAATCCAACGTAAAAGAGAGTCTAATGCCCTCTTCCACTTTCGGTCAAAGCCAATTGAAAAGCAAAGCCCCAAGGGTCAATAATGGCGGCTCAATTGTTTTCTTCTCCTAATTGCTCACAAACGTACGAGAAAGGCTTTGCTTCTTTTGTTCTTTCAATTTCGATCAACCCACAATAGAATTGGGATTGCCAAAGTCAACCAAAGATGGAAAAAGAAACAACACAAAGTCAATAACTGAGGCTTTTGTCTGCTGCCTCTCTACAAAGCTCCGGGCCACCCCCCCAATTCCAAAAGCAACAACCCAAAGAAAACCTAAGCCAAGCAGAAAATCAACTCTCCCATCAAAAGCTGACCTCCCGGAGTCTAATACTCCTCTCACTAGTATTTGGTAGGACTGTCAATAGGGTTGGGCCAGCCCGAGCACCGCTCGCTCGGCCCGACAGAAAGCCCGTTGAGCCCGATCATTTAGTGAGCCGGTCTGAGTCTGAGCCTAAAAATAGGCCCGAATTAAATGTGAGCTGAATTTGGACCTTATTAGGCTTCAACCCGATATAGGCCCGGCCCTTTAATTACCTATATATATAATATTTATATTTTGATATTATGTATAATTATATATCCAAATATATTATTACTAAATACTAAATATATACATAAATTACAAAACACAAAAATACATCTAAAAACTCTTTCATGAGCTTTCTTGAGAGCCAATATTGGTAATGCATAACTAAATCTCTAATTTTTCTTATTGGTTGAGTAAATTTTTGTATTGGCATAATATTGGTTGATTTTTTTTTTGTCTACAAACACAAAAATCATCAAGCATATTTGGATTTAAATCACAAAATTATAAAAAGAGTTTTAACTTTTAAAGATATATTGGCTTATGATCGCATGTTTTATTACTATTTTTCATGCATTTTGAATGGATTAAATATAAATATTGTTGAAAAATTTTTGGTTTATATACGTTTTAAGAACTATTATTTGTTCATGTTTAGTTTTAATATTATAATCTTGTAAATGTTAAATTAGTTTTACAACTTAATAGTTATAGTAATTATATTAAGAAAATTAAGGAGTAATAAGTGAGTTTGGGCTAAACCCGATTAAGACTCACAACCCGAATATTATGTGAGTTGAGTATGAGTTTCACATTTACGAACCCGAAACTCATAGTTTGAAGCCCGAAAATGATTCAAATTAAATGAGCTGAGCTTGAACTCATCAAAACCCAGCTCATTAGGCCCGATTGACAGGCCTAGTATTTGGTCCCACCGAAATTCAAGGAGGAGATTTCCCCTTATCAGAAATTGGTCTTCCAAAAATTAAAACAAAACTCCCTAAAAATAAAATAAAATAAAGTCTATTACAATTAGTTTCTTCAGCTTCTCAAGCGGACCCCACTGCTTGAAATGGCCCACGAACGACGAATCTTCCAAATTTCGATTTTAAGCACTTTTCAGCATCAACTCCTGTAATTGGCACCAAAATAACATATCAATAGAATCCACCCAATTAATGAGATATTTAGTCAAACAATTGTGCAATAATGCCCAAAATATCCCACTAAAATGCACCCTATCAATTTTCCCCACACCTAAACTATGCTTGTCCTCAAGCATAATTAACTCAGAAGTGCAATCAAGATACCAAGCGATTTATAGCAGTTCATACCAAAACGGCATTCCAAATTCCCCAATAACCTCATTGAAATCAGAGTATACCAAATCAACAATTCTCGCAGTTTAAAGTGCACTCCTTCACTCCGAAGTGTATAGGATATGTATATAAGATAGCTCTCAAATTAACACAATAGAATGACACTACCATAAACTTACTCATATATCATATCGCTACCACTTCCTTATGAATTTAAATGCAGCAATCAAGGGACTTTGCAAGGTTGTAATGGGGCTGGGGTGAGAAGATAGGATAAAAAGGATTCAAAAGGTGTAAAAATATAAAGAAAATGCTCAGAAATTCATTACACAGATTCTTGCACATTTGGAATTTCAAGGCATCTCAACAGTCCAACCAGTGAAGTCAAAGTTGGCCCTAGTCACACTTTCGGCTTCTTTTCCTTCTCTTCTCTCGGTGGGACCTTAATCTATTTCTCCCTTTTTCTTTTTTTTCCTCTTTTTTTTTAATAAGAATCAACTTCACTAGTTGATTGCCTGCATTTTCTTCTTTTTCCGTTTTCTGCTTTTTTTTTTTCATTTGCTTCCCCTTCTCTTCCTCTCTTTCACATATATACATGCAATACCTCTCAAATAATACTCCAAATTTTCAGGTAGTGAAATCAAAGCACTTCTTTACATGAGGTTCAAAGAGAGAGTCTAAAAAGAGGTTTTACTGCTAAAAACCAGGGCATCAAGCGAAGAATAAGGTCTAACGCTCAACTTGTCTTCCTAATGATAAATAAATTAAGGGTTGGTTTTTAAGAGAGTCCAAAAATGGTCCAATCCTAGGTGCCCTATCACTTTAATGCATTCAACTCATTTAAACGTGGTCTTGACACGCATAACCGAGCAAGTTCTAAAGTGACAAACCATGTGCACTAATCACTCAACAAACGAAAAATTAAGCTCAAAAATTGCACAAGTGATCAAATTAATGTCAAGTTCAGCATATTCATCAATCAATTCATTATTGAGAAATAGTAGAACACCCCAGGGCCTGAACTTACTACTTATACTCATATCTCAATCGCATTCATCACCGTTTAACTACTAAGGCAAGAAAAATGCACACCAAACAACTAAAAACTCCACTAATTGCATAGTTAATCCTCTCCCACATCTAAACCTTACATTGCCCCCAATATAAGTAAATAAAGAGCAAAATCGAGGTAAAGGGGCAACGGTACTTCCCTTAAAATGGAGGAGGGCGGTAGTGAACTAAGGCCGTGGAGGGAATGGCGGGCGGAAACCCACGTGGTGGAGGTACTGCGCCAAATTCTGGGCCATTCCAGCCATTTGAAGCTCCATCGGCTCCATACGAGTGTCCATGTGCTGTATCTGGAACCGAAGGGCTGCAAACTGGCTATCGGCGGAGGATGACGGTGGAGGGGCCGAAGAGGACGGTCTGAGGGCATCTGTGGAAGGACCACCTGCCTCCGAGGTGGTGGATTTGGAAGCTTTGCGCTTCGGAGTAACATAAATTGGTCCCGGGGGGCAAACTGAAAAACACCATTCACCTGTTGCACAAGACCCATTTTTTCCAAACAAACTAAATCTAGGGGCTCCATAGTACATGCCTGATGCAAATTATGATTATTCAAGTCCAAAATCCCAAGATTTGCAGCCAATTGAGTGATAAATGAGCCCAAGATTAATGGATTATTTTTTTTACTTAAGACAGTTCAGAGGTGGAGGGCAAACCAGCAACCCAAATTGACCTTTCTCCGAACAACCATGCACCAAATGAAAAAGAATTTGGGTTTGGTCAAAGTACCCAAACTGTCCTTTCTACCAGAGAAATTGTAAGCCATAAATCTATGTAAATAACGGTAGGCGGGGCTCTTAAGATAAGATGCTTTAGACTGGCTGGGGTCATAGTTGTGTCGGTCAACCGACAACTCTCTCTAATAACCAATGTTATGAGAGTAAAATGGCTCCGAGTATTCGCACGGACTGTGCATATATTCCTCACTCTAGGAGTAGGGAATGTCAATGAACCCAAAGGCCAAATTGAATTCAGTGATAGATTGGGTGAACTCTCTACCCATTAACCTAAACTGCACTACCCCAGGAGTGGTAACAGAGAATTCGTCAGGGATATTAAATTCAAAAGTGGCATAAAATTCCCAAGTTAATTCAGTAAAAGCAGGTAAAATGATAGCAGCATAACGGGTCCAACCTATGTCGGTTAGATACTTTGTGACCTCATCCCTAAGATTCAGTTGATCAAGTGTAGGGCCGTGGATATATTTACGAGGAATTATCTTCCTTGTGCAAGTCGAGGCGTACCGTTCCTTGTCGGCAGCCCGGGTAAAGGTCAAGTGACCACCAAAGTGGGGCGGAGAGAAGATATGAACCTCCCTATTCTGTCCAAGGCGGGTCCGGGGCCCTCCCGAACCAGTTGATGGGGCAGGTCCACCCAAGGGAACCGTAGGCTGTGGGGTGGAGGTAGAGGGTTTGCTCTTACCTTTATTCTCTGGTTTGGTCATTTGGTCTGTTGGATAGGGCAGAGGCAAGGCAAAGGTGTACAAAAGAGGTCAACAGGCAGCTGACTCAGTAAAGGGTCCCAATTACAGCTCCCAACCATAGACAATTGCAAAAATGGACTATAAACTCACCCCAAAAACTAATTAAACATGTAAACAACAAAATGATCCCCAAATACTACAGATTTTACCCAAAAACTAATTAATTAGATAAACACAGTAAAACTTCCCCAAAAACTAATTAAACAGGCAACTAGAGTAAAAACTTTTCCCAAATATCACTGGTTGAGCACAAAATTTAACAAATAGTCGTCAATCAACCACAGATATATCACCGCATCCAAACAAGTACAAAATTTCTGTTCTCAGCTAGCAAATCAAAAATTTGGCCTCAATTACGAAATTAAAATCTGTCCTAAGCTAATTAAAGACTAGTAATCTGGCCTCAGCTATTTAGGGACAGAAAATTAAAAAGAATTCACCGGAGTTTTGAAAGCAAGCAGTGGGTGTGGTGGTGAAGGGGCAGAGGCGGTGACAGAGAGCAGAGACGGCGCGCGCGGAGGAAACGCGACTGCGAGGTAGCGCCTGGGCTCGCCTGTGCACGCGTTGTTGCTCTGTGGGTGACGCGTGCTGGGCCTGTGCGCCTATGAGTGCGTTGCTGTTAGTGACCGCGCGCGCGGCTGAGCAGGGGCTGGAGCTTGCGCGCTGTGCTGCTGGGTCGCTGTTCTGGTCGCGGGCGGAGGCTGGCGAGCAGGGAGGTTGCGCGTCTGGGGCCTGCTGCTTCGTGCGCGCCTGGGCTGGAGTTGGCGCTGGGGATGCGCACGAAGGAAGCTGCTGGTGGACTGGAGCACCTGGGCTGCTGGGCGGGCAGGAAGTGATGCGCGCAGAGGAGGCCGCGCGAGGTTGCTGCGAGCTCACTTGGACTGAAGCTCGCACGCTCTGGTGCTGCTGTGGACGCACAGGCGCGATGGGTGGCTCCGGAGTGCAAGCAATGGTGGTGTGCGGTGGGGTGCGACGGCGGGCGTGTTGCGGCGGTCGTGTGGGCGACGGACAAGGAAAAAGAAAAGGAAGAAGAGAAAGAAAGAAAAGAAGGAAGAAGAAGAAGAAAAAGGAAAGAAAGAAAGAAAGAGAAGAGAAAGAGTTGGGGTTCGGGTCTTTGAAAATTTTTTTTTTGAGTAAGGGCAATTTCGTCTTTTCACCCTTTTTTTTTAAAGGAACCCTTGTCTTAGGCGTGGGCACGCCTAACTACCCTCTAGTCTCTGACCATCTTCGGAAATTGTGTTCCTTAGGCGTGACCACCTGGCGTGAGCACGCCTAACTGTTACAGAGTCTTCTGATCGCGGACAAGAATTTTCTTCCCTTAAGTGTGACCACCTGGCGTGGGCACGCTTAACTGCTACAGAGTCTTCTGACCGTCGCCTTCCAACTCTTTTCCTTAGACGTGACCATTTAGCGTGGGTACGTCTAACTGCCAACTTTTTGCCACCAAATAACAAACTACTAAATGACACTAACACTTAACTAAAACTTAAAAAATGTACGCAAACTCAAACAAATAGTCTTGGGTTGCCTCCCATGTAGCGCCTTTCTTTAATGTCTTTGGCTAGACACAGCCGGAACCCTCAAACGAGATAAATTGGATCCTTGAGGTATACAATTTCCACTTCTTCAACTGAGAATCCTTCAAAATAAGGTTTGAGACGATGGCCATTTACCACGAATTTCTTCTCCGTCTTTAAATTTTGGATCTCCACTGCACCATAATAAAACACATTAGAAACGACAAAGGGGCCAATCCAACGAGAACGTAACTTACCGGAAAAAAGTTTAAGACTCGAATGATACAAGAGGACTTTTTGCCCCACTACAAAAGATTTCCTTGAAACCTGCTGATCATGAAAGATTTTACTCTTTTCTTTGTAGATCGTGGCATTCTCGTATGCTTCATTCCTAATCTCTTCCAACTCTTGTAGTTGCAATTTCCTTTGGAGCCTCGTTTCTTCAAGATTCATGTTGCACTGTTTCACTGCCCAAAACGCCTTGTGTTCGAACTCCACGGGAAGATGACAAGCCTTACCGAAAACAAGTTTTAACGGGGACATCCCAATTGCCGTCTTATACGCGGTGCGGTACGCCCACAGTGCATCTTCTAACTTCAAACTCCAATCCTTCCTGTCCGGGCGTACATCTTCTCCAAAATCAATTTAATCTTCCTGTTTGACACTTCGATTTGACCATTCGTTTGCGGGTGATACGTTGCGGATAATTTGTGGAGCACGCCATATTTTCGGAACAGGGCAGCAATAGTCTTATTACAGAAATACGTGCCCCTATCACTTACCACAGCTCTCGGCATCCCAAAGCGGACAAATATGTTAGATTTGAGAAACTCTACAACCACTCTAGAATCATTAGTACGGGTGGTTTTTGCTTCCACCCACTTAGAGACATAATCTACAGCAAGTAAGCTGTATACGAACCCAAAAGACAAGGGAAAGGGACCCATAAAATTTATCCCCCAAACATAAAAAATTTCAACAAATAACATGGGGGTTTGAAGCATTTTGCCCCTCCGAAAAATATTTCCCACCCTTTGACACTTATCACAAGATTTGCAAAACTAGTAAGCATCTTTAAAAAGGGTGGGCTAGTAAAAGCTACTCTCCAACACTTTGCGAGCTGTTCGCTTGGGCCTAAAATGCCCTCCACATGTAAACGAATGACAAAAATTTAAAATGGAGTGGAATTCACCTGCACTCACACACTTTCTTAGTACCTGGTCCGAACATTGCCTCCATAGGTAGGGGTCGTCCCAAATGTAGTATTTGGCATCACTTTTCATCTTGTCTCTCCTAGTCTTGGGTCAACTTGCAGGCAATTGATTAGTCACTAAGAAATTTACTATATCAGCATACCAGGGTACGGACGAATCAACGGCAAATAGTTGCTCTTCTGGAAATGTCTCTCTCAATGGTTGCTCTTCCTTGTGTGCAAGCAAGCGGATCAAGTGATCAACCACCAAGTTCTCCGCCCCACTTTTATCTTTGATCTCCAAGTTGAACTCTTGAAAGAGCAGGATCCATCTAATGAGCCTTGGTTTCGCGTCCTTCTTTGTCATCAAATACTTTAAGGCGGCATGATCAGCGAAAACTGTTATTTTTGCACCTAACAAATAAGGTCTAAATTTTTCTAATGCAAAAAACACAGCTAGTAATTCTTTCTCCATTGTAGAATAATTGAGCTGAGCTACATTCAACGCCTTCGATGCATAGTAGATTGCATGTGCCGCCCTGTCAATTCTTTGCCCCAACACCGCACTTGCGTCACACATTATTTCAAATGGGAGGCTCCAGTCCGGCGGTTAGATGACTGGCGGTGAGATTAACGATCCCTTCAATTTGTCAAATGCCATCCTGCACTCCTCGGTAAAGTCAAATGCTACATCCTTTTGCAACAGCTTGAACAGGGGCGCTCCAATTTTAAAAAAATCTTTGATAAATCTCCTGTAGAACCCTGCATGACCCAAAAAGGAACGCACTTCCCGTACACTTACGGGGTAAGATAAAGCAGAAATAATATCGACCTTTGCTTTATCTATTTCTATGCCCCTAGCCGACACTACATGTCCTAAAACAATACCATGTTCCACCATAAAATGGCATTTCTCCCAATTAATGACCAAATTCGCTTCTATAGATCTTTTCAAAATTAAAACTAAATTATCAAGACATTCATCAAAACTATCCTATACACACTAAAATCATCCATGAACACCTCAATAATCTTTTCTACATATTCGAAAAAGATACTCACCATGCACCTTTGAAAAGTCGCTGGAGCATTGCAGAGGCCAAAAGACATCCTCCGGTAGGCAAACGTACCAAAGAGACAGGTGAATGTAGTTTTCTCCTGATCCTCCGGTGCTATCGCAATCTGGAAATAACCTGAAAAATCATCAAGAAAATAGTAATAGACATGACCAGCTAACCTCTCTATCATCTGATCAATGAAAGGGAGAGGGAAGTGGTCCTTTTTCGTCACTGCGTTTAGTCGCCGGTAGTCGATACACTGGCGCCATCCTGTGGGTTTCCTTACCAGGACCATCTCGCCTTCCTGGTTCTCTTCTACCGTTACTCCCGTCTTTTTCGGGACTACTTGGACCGGACTCACCCATGGACTGTCTGAGATGGCGAAGATGATTCTCACTTCCAGGAGTTTTAGTATCTCCTTTTTTACTACCTCCATCATTAGTGGGTTCAATTTTCGCTGCGCCTGTCTTACCGGCTTTGCATCATCCTCAAGCCGTATCCGGTGCATGCATAAGGACGGGCTAATTCCCTTAATGTCTGCGATGCTCCACCCAATCGCCTCCTTATGATCTCGAAGAAGACGAATCAGGTTGTCTTCTTGCCTTGGTGACAAGTGTGCAGATATGGTGACCGGCAGTGTCTCTTTGTCCCAGAGAAAAGCATACTTCATATGCTTTGGGAGAGGCTTGAGCTCCGACTCAGGTGCCTGCACAACAGAAGGCAACAATTTCACCTGAGTTTCTGGTACAAAGAGAGAAGTAAGCTCATACCTTGGAGAAATTGGTGGGAGCGAATGCAGTGCTTCAACTGCACGGTATAAGTCATCACTTAATTCTACATCTGGAGTTGCTCCCAACTCAAGATGTTTGGCTAATGCCACTGCCAGTGCATCGTCCCCATCCAATTCAAAAGTTTCCTGCACAAGAGGCTCAATAACACTTAAAGCAAAAACAGAGTTAGCCTCATCCGGGTATTTCATCGCATCAAAGATATTAAAATTTACAATTTTACCATCAAACTCCATCGACAAGGGTACCCTCATTTACATCTATTTTTGTCCTAATAGTGCTTAAAAATGACCTACCTAACAAAATAGGTGACGGATTTAGTGCCCTTTCATCCCCTATGTGTAGGACATTGAAATCTGCAGGAAAGACTAACTCATTGACCTGTACCAAAACATCTTCAACTAACCCTTAGGGATAAGCATTGGTAAGGTCTGCAAGTTGGATTATAATGCCTGTGCCTTTTAATGGGCCAAGATTAAGGGACGCATAGATAGTCTTAGGCATTACATTAATTGACGCCCCCAAATCCAACATCGCTTTCCTAATTGGGGTATCTCCTATTTTACATGGAATTGTGAACATACCTGGATCTCTACACTTGGGAGAGAGTTTTCTTTGGAGTATTGCCGACACATTTTCTCCCACCGCCACTCGTTCATCTCCTCTTAGCTTCCTCTTGTGAGTGCACAAGTCTTTCAAAAATTTGGCATACTTTGGTATCTGCTTGATTGCATCCAACAAGGGGATGTTGATATCCACTTTCCGGAACACATCCAAAAGCTCTTTTTCCTTCTTTACCTTCTTTGTCTTCTGTAACCTGCAAGGAAAATGAGATAAGTTAGATTTGATGGGAGGTGAAGGATTGAATGTTACCTTAGGGTCTTCGCAGATGCGCCCTTCCTCTTCGATCTCCTTTTCTATCTCCTCCTCACTTTTTCTTTTTGAATTTTTCACTTTAGGCCCTTCCAGTTCCTTGCCACTCCTCAGTGTCATGGCACTTATATTCTTGGGATTTACCTCGGGTTGCAATGGTAATTTCCCATAAACGTGGGACTCCAGGCGATTGATGGCAGTTGCCATTTGGCTCATTTGAGCCTTCATATCTTTCATGCCTGCTCTGGTGTCCTGCGGGAACTGAGTAGTGCTCATGGTTAAGGCTCTAGTTTCTTGCTGGAGTTGAGCCATATTTGTGGTCAATGATCTGGTCTCCTGCTGGAGTTGTTTAGTCTCTTGCTGGATCTGAGTAGTAGTCGTGGCCAGACTCTTGACAAAATTCTCCAAAGAACTTCCTGAGTTGGAAGATGAAGGTTGAGGCTTAGGTTGCCATGGTTGCTGGAACCCTGGTGAACGATTTGGGAGTGAATTCTGCGGCCTGTTCCCATAACTGAAATTGGAATGGTCTCTCCAACTGGGGTTGTACGTGTTAGAGTACGGGTCATACTGCCTACGGGACGCGGGCACGCCTCCGGTCATGTTCACTTGTTCCGCCCCATCCTCTTGCAAAAGGGGACATGTGTCCGTATAGTGGTCCATACTTGTACAGATTCCACAGACCTTCGCTCGCTACACGTTCCCCATGGCTAATTGCCTAACAAGCGACGTCAACTCTGACAGCTGCTGCTGAAGAGATGACGTCTCTACCTCGTTGACCCTACGGGTGGGGTTGTTCTCGCGGAAGCCAAATTGCTGGGAGTTCTCTGCCATGGCTTCGATAAGCTCCCACGCTTCCTTCGGTGTCTTGTTTGCCAGTGCTCCTCCACTCGCAGCGTCAATGATACTCCTATCAGTTGATTGGAGCCCTTTATAGAAGTACTGGATCAACAGTTATTCAATAATTTGATGCTGCGGGCATCTAGTGCACAACATGTTAAACCTCTCTCAGTATTCATACAAGGACTCCCCGGGATACTGTTTAATGCTGCATATCTCCTTCTTCAAACTCGCAGCCCGGGATGCAGGGAACAATTTTTTCAAAAATTTCTTTTTCAACTGTACTTCATGTGGTAATACTACCTGCTGGTAGGTAGTATAGCCAATCTTTAGCTGCATCATTGAGAGAGAAAGGGAAAGCTCTCAGTCTAATTTGCTCTTCAGTGACCCTAGGAGGTTTCATGCTAGAGCAAATCATCTCGAATTCCTTGACGTGTTTGTGGGATTTTTCACCAGAGAGACCATAGAAAGAGGGTAAGAGGTGAATCAACCCCGACTTCAGCTCGAAGGTGGTATTCTCTGCCAAAGTGGGGAATGTGATGCACAAGGGCTTGTGAGTCAACTCCGGAGCAGCCAGCTCCCTTAATGTTTAGGTGTTGGTCATCCTAAATTCATCTTCTACTGACTCGTTTGTAGTAGATAAGTGCCCTTCTTTCTGTCTCTTGATCTCTTGCCTTCGCCTACGCGCTGCCTTCTCAACCTCAGGGTCGTATATCAATTCACCTGTGCGAGAAGAACGGGGCATAAACTAGCAAAAATACCAAGAAAAAAAAATTGAACCAAAAAAGAAATAAATATTTCAAATGCCAGTCCCCGACAACGGCACCAAAAATTGACAGGTGCCGAATCTGTGCAATAATAATAAATAAAACCTAACTACCACCTGAAACAGTCAATAATCAATTCTAGTACTGGAGTAGGGACTCTAGGTGTGCAATAGATTACTTGATTCACACTGTTCCCAAAAAGTTTGCTTAATCCGATATACCTGAATTAATTATTTAACTGATTTCACTAACTAGTAGACAGTGGCAGGTAGGGTCGTCTCCTTAGGGACTAGCGAGAAATTTATTTCTCTTCAAGTCAAAACAAATAGGGGGTTTTAGAATAAAATGCTAACTAAATAATTTAACTGCTAAAAAATAATTGATTAAAGGAAATAATTAGGAGAGTTCTAGCCAAGGGTACACTTCAGAAATGGTTCATGCACTGATCATCGATTCACAGATAATTCTGACATTTATTAATAGATTAGTTATAACTGTCATGCACGCGATAAACAACCAACCCTTCCTTAATTTATCGATTGCTAAGGTACGACCGTTAACTATTTTTCTAACCAAAAAACAACCCTAGGTACGACCGTAGGATTTAATTTCTAGCTTGCATTAACACTTAGAAAGGCCCAATCCTAACTAACAAACACGCTACGAGAGTTTGTTTAAATTAGATCATATGTTCCCCTGACATAAACCCGATTACGCCAGTTGCTACTAAGATAGAGATAACGAATAATTACGGATTCAATTACCCCTATTTAACGGAATAGCCTATATGAATAATTAATTATTGCGCACTAACCAATCATACACAAGGCTATAACAATTAAAATCAAGGAACATATAAATATCAATAAATGAAGAAAATAATTAAAAATGGTTTAGATCTCACAGTAATCGTTGAACCAATTCGTCAGTTGCCCCCTTGACTAGAATTATGGAATTAGTCCTCCATCAATGGAGGACAAATCGCGTGTGTTGATTTGGGAAAGATTCGCGCACTGTCTCCTCCAACTTCGGTCAACAACAGGAGGAAAAAAGACAAAGGATTTTATTACGTCCAATTATCTCCAAAAATCCAACGTAAAAGAGAGTCTGATGCCCTCTTTCACTTTCGGTCAAAGCCAATTGAAAAGCAAAGCCCCAAGGGTCAATAATGGCGGCTCAATTGTTTTCTTCTCCTAATTGCTCACAAACGTACGAGAAAGGCTTTGCTTCTTTTGTTCTTTCAATTTCAATCAACCCACAATAGAATTGGGATTGCCAAAGTCAACCAAAGATGGAAATAAAAAACAACACAAAGTCAATAACGGAGGCTTTTGTCTCCTGCCTCTCTACAAAGCTCCAGGCCACCCCCACCCCCAATTCCAAAAGCAACAACCCAAAGAAAACCTAAGCCAAGCGGAAAATCAACTCTCCCATCAAAAGCTGACCTCCCGGAGTCTAATACTCCTCTCACTAGTATTTGGTCCCACCGAAATTCAAGGAGGAGATTTTCCCTTATCAGAAATTGGTCTTCCAAAAATTAAAACAAAACTCCCTAAAAATAAAATAAAATAAAGTCTATTACAATTAGTTTCTTCAGTTTCTTAAGTGGACCCCACTGCTTGAAGTGGCCCACGTACGACGAATCCTCCAAATTTCGATTTTAAGCACTTTTCAGCATCAACTCCTGCAATTGGCACCAAAACAACATATCAGTAGAATCCACCCAATTAATGAGATATTTAGTCAAACAATTGTGCAATAATGCCCAAAATATCCCACTAAAATGCACCCTATCAATATGTTTGTTACTGTTGTTGATGGATTATCATTTTGTCCTCCTAAGCTTCTTGTGGATTTCAATTGTTGGCATTTGCTGGTGTTCTAGTGTTGTATACTAGTTTGTTTAGAGCAATGTCCTTTAATGATTTTTATGAAGCTGCACAATGGACATGGGAGCTTGGACTGTTTCATTAAGCTTACATTCTTGTTTTTGTTGTAATCAGTGGTTATTGCTTGTAGTATGATCAGATGAACAAGATGTTGATTGGGTCTATTTAAAGACACTAAGCAATTTTCTCTTGGTGGAAACTGACCCTTGGAGAGTGCTCTGTTTTTTTCTGTCTGGAACCATAGTTGTCAAAAGAAGACATAGTTGTTAGAATCAATGTTGCAGACCTAACTGCATAATGTTGACAATAGCGGTGTTGGTGTTGCTGCAAGTTGTGTATTGATGTAAATTCCTAGGATAAAGGTTTCAGTTATGATTATTTTCTGATTCAAAAGGTATGGGTATTGGTAATGGTTATACTGAGGTATTCTCCTTGGCTTGTTACTTAAGTTGATCATCTGCTTACGTCAAAGTCGAATTATTCTTTCTTCAATTTTGTGTCTTAAATGACTGCATGTTTTGTGGTATTCTGCTTGGCTTGTTGCTTAAGTTGGTCCTTAAAGAAGATGATAATTAGTTTTCGTTACCAGATACCAAATATCAAGTTGGTTGATGACCTGGCTGCACATTTTGTGGCAAAAATTATTTATGGATTCTAGTTTATACAGCATAAATAAAGGTTGATTTTGAGAGAAAATTGCACAGCTTTCTAAGTTTCGGGTTTTGGAGAAGACGGTGCAGCACTTGAAGAACTTAAGTTTTGTATACTTGGACCATGAAAGTTGCCTTCTAAATTTCTTGGATTAGTCTTTACATATCCAGAAATAAAGCTTTTTACAGTTGCATCTTTTTGGTGTCTAGTTAACAAAATTACTTTCCGAGATATAGCAACTGGCAAAAGCAAAAGCTTGACAGGCTAAATTGCTTGTTATGTTATTTTGCATTTGGGCATTGACCTTTTTGTTTGATATGCTACTTGCAATTAAGTAATATAGAGTCCTTCTTATGCTTTTGACTTGTACAAGTTGGTTATAGATGTGTGCATCATTTAACATTTGACTGACTGAGAGGTCTAAGCTTTGGATTTGTGGACATTCTTTCTTGGGTCATGATTGTCAGTCAACTCTTCAGTATTCAGCTTTTAGTAGTTTAGGAATCATGCTTAACACCCCTCTTAAGTGCCATTTCAATATAGTGGAAAATCATCTACTACCATATGTATTATAGACTTTATGGTAAGACTTTGGAAATATCTTATCATGATTTGCAGATTGAAGATGGTTGTTGGCATGGTATTCTAATCCCTTGTACGTTGGAATAGGCAAAACCTTTTTGATTGCTACATGCCCTCTGTGCGCTCTCTCCCTCCCTCCCATTTTCTCTCTATCATGTATATTCAGTGGCTTTGCATCAAATATTTTAGCAGAAAAGGGACACAAGCAGATTGGGCAGAAACAGTTTGCTTTTGTATTGTAGTTTTATCAGTTCGGTCAACTTTGATTAGTTTTGTACCTTTGTCATGAGGTACTAACTACATAGTGCCAACGACTTCTGGTATCATGTACCTTTAATTTGCTACCTTTAGTTGCCATAGTTCACTTAATTAACGATTATATGCATGCAATCAATTAATAGTTATATTAAATTTTCATAGATGGATCCCGGTAGTGATGATGATGAGGATGCTATTGTAATTGGTGCTGCCACTTCAGTCCTAGCAGCAGAATTGCCTATGTATGTATTGAATTGTTCCAGATTTTTGATCCAACTGAGGCCAACAATATTTAAAGCAGGGATTTGAGTCACTCTAGGCTTGATTAGGGTGCTTGTGTGTACCAACGGTTCTAATTCTGTACCATGAATAAGGTTTTTGATTCTAGAGCTTGGTTTATATTCCAATATAGGATTCTCTGCATTTAGGTTCTTCTCCCTTTTATCACTTTTTATATTCCAATATAGGATTCTCTGCATTTAGGTTCTTTTCCCTTTTCAAAAGAACAACATAATGATATGATACTATACCAATAAAGAATAGTGTTCAGCTAGGTTTTCGTTTGATTTTTAACTCTTCTTTCCCAGCCAATTCATTAGTATAATTAATAATTCCATTTAAGAATTCATGCTGTAATATGAATAAATATTTTATAGAAATGATAATATGATTATAATGGATAGAAACTAAAATTAACTTGTAATGAAATGAATGTTTTGAGAGTAGAAAAATATTTACAACATATCAACAAACATATCAGAAAATATTTTCATTGACAAACCAAACATCGGAAAATTATGAAAAAAGGAATTTGGAAAATATTTTCACTTAATAACCAAACGCTAGAAAATTATGGAGAAGGAAGTGATTTTACAGGAAAATGACTTCGATGGAAAATATTTTCCTAGTCCAACCAAACGGACCCTTAGTTTGAAGATTAAAGGCAACAACAAAAGTATCAATGAAATTCCAATCTCTCATAAGCTAATACAAAGCTTTACCATCCCAAAAACCTATAAATTCATCATCAGAAGCTACCACACCCTCAAATGTTGAATCCAAAACCCTTATCCAAGAATTTGTTTTAAAGCTATAAAAATCATTTCGATATAAGGAATTTCACCTAAACTACTAAAATATAGTCACCACTGACTTTCATTGTACATAAAACCATAGTCATAAATAGTCCCTCCAAGATACCATTTTGGAAACCACTTTTGAGTTAAAAGATTTCGTAATGGTAAGAGGTAAAATTGCAAATTTGGAAAGCAAACCTCGACATATTAGGCCATAGCATGACCCATGAATTTGACACCCATAATGTCCAGAACTTCATAAATATCATGTTTTATATTATAATAATAAACCTTGTTTGTATGTGTCTATAATTAAAAACTCAAACGAAAGTATAAACTTAATTTATCCATGTATTAGTCCTTTGTTATGCCATAACCATCTTGATGAAATATGAGTTGTTTGTTTGAGCTTACCACGATTTAGATGTACCTTGAAATCGTGTAACAGCTTTCAAGATAACTTTATTAGCCACATCAGTCAACAACAATTTTTCAAAAGTTATACTACCCCACACACAAAGGGATTATAAAAATTCATAATGGTAAAATATCAGTTTAAGACGCATATATTTCTGCCCTAATATGATTCTAAGTATCTATTAATTTTCTTTTATGTTACTCTTAAGCTATTGGATGACAAGAAGCTAGTTATTCGAGGGAAAATTTCTGAAATTTAAGATGCTTGAATCACTGGTTGAACCTTGACTAAATCTTTCCCAAATTGGTTTTTCAAATTTAATTGAATTGTTTTCAACTAGCTTTTTGGAATTGAGAGCATACATCTAAAATGTTTGACATCCATGTAGACTAACAATACCATTTTGTTGTGCCGTAGTGCTTCTCAAAGTGAAAAAAACACGTAAACACATGAAGCTGCAATTATTAATTTTGCCACCTAAGTGATCAGATATTGCTCATTTTCATGACTAAACTCAACAGTTAACAACTGGGAAGGGGAAGCGTAACTCAACATTCAGCATGAGGTCATATCGTCTTCGTATCTGTTTCTGAGAACATTTTAAAGCATAGATTGTTCATAGAAATAATTGGAGTTGTCAAGTGAATTACTGGCGGAGTCATGATGTTATACGAAAGAAAATTAATATATACTTAAACGCATATTAGTGTAGAAGTATATGTGTATTAAATTAATAATCTACCACTTTGAATTTCTATAATTCTCGTTACTCCTTCCATCCTATTGTTATTGTCATATTTTCACTTTATTGATGTCTCAAAATATGAGTCATCATTTCAAATTTAACACATACTTTTCAATCCTGTCATTTGAAAAGCAACTTTTAAAATCTCAATACACATCTATTAAGAGAATATTTTGAATTCAAAGGACACTTTTGTCAATTTATTAATGCCACCTCATCTAGACATATGATTACCATGTCTCCGTAAAAAATTATTTCCATAAAATGACTCTAATATTGGGACAGAGGGAGTATGTGTAGTGTGGGGAGTAATGCTCATAATAGTCTTCACATTTTTTTAGGAAAATGGCCATTTTGGTTCTTCATATTTTGGATTTTTGCCAATTTGGTCCCTTGTCTATCTTCATGACCATTAGAGTCTCTTATCTTTACAAAAAATGCCAATTTAGGACCTCTAATGGAACATTAGAAATTTTTAACTTAATTACTCGCACATAAGGCATGTGCATTATTAGAAATGATGGTTTTGGTCCATCATCTTTAAAATTGTGTCCAAATTTGTCCCTTATATGTCTATTATGGTTTTCTAGTTTCTCATTAAAAGTCCTATATTGATTTTATTTTGTGAAAATGCGAGTTTAAATTACTGAAAAGATAAAATTAGACAAGATCTTGAAGGTAATAGACCAAAATAGTCATTTTTAGCACTTCACATGGCTTGCCTTAACTAATTCCATTAGAGATTTTCATTTTTTCTGTTTGATATCCTAGATTATCTCTTTTTTTTTTGTAAAGATAAAAAACTAAAATGGCTGCAGCGATGAATAAGGGACTAAATTGATCAAAACTCCGAAGATAATGGACCAAAATGGCCATTTTCCTTTTTTCTAAAATGGAGCATCAAAATATGAAGTTAACTAACCAAGCTTTAAAGACAAAATAGTTCACGAATTTTTCCTTTCCCTAACTTACCAAAACAAGAGCTTCAAAATTCAACTAGTTGTTATGTTATCGTACAAATAATTAATTTATGCAAAAGATGCTTTGGAATGTGGCCATGCCAACTATCTCATTACTAACTAATTGTCACCTAGTGCTTTGCACGGGCATCTGTTTTGCTTGTACGTTTTCTTTAGTTTAAGTGGAAATATGTTTTTTTTTTCCTCTATTAATTTGGAGAATGAATCAGAAAGAACGTAGCAAAGACTATTATAAATAAAATGAAGAAATTTCATCAATACCTTTTATTACTTTCATCATATTCATCCTCCTTAATATACAAGGTTGAAACCTTCCTAACATACCTGCAAGTGCAAAAGATAAAAGGTAAGAGATTTACATAGTTGTTTAACATGAAAAAGCATCCACGGAGGGCTAAGAGAGAAATTTGTTGAAAAAAATTTATCCAGTATTGAAAAAGATAAAAATAACAAAAAAAAAAACACTGGAGAGAGAATAATGATGAGGTCTTCTAAGAGCGCCTATAAAAAAAATCACTTTGTCAAAATTGTTGATATGTATCAAATGAACTCAGGAGTTCCCCCAAACACTTCACTAGGCTGAATTCTTTGGCCTAACTGAGACAGAAAATAATTGTCCCCATTGAAGTGTTTCGAGGGAACTCTAGAGAACATCTAATGCTCTATTATCTAATCTATGCTTTTGCCCCTTGTTAGGTCACTCCATTTATAGGGCTCTCCGGTCTCCACACATGCAGTCTCTGCATGTAATTACTATTCACAAGCCACATGCTGTTTTCTGGAGAATGGATGAACCTAGTCACGATATAGGGTCAGATGAAAGATAGATAACCAACAAAACTTGAGAGGTCATCTTTCTTCAACCTTTTCACTCAGTAGGTATCCTGTTTGATCTCTCTTTTTCAACTTTTTGTTCACGAATATAATGATATTATTTGTCCATATAAAAAAAGAATGGCGAATCTGTCAATCTCATGCATGTTAATTTGGCAGAAGCATACAACTGCTAAACCTAGTCAGCTAGAAACATAAATCTGGTAATTATCCATGTTAAACATACTAAAAACTGCGGGATTGTTTGTCCAAGCAATTCACATCACTTTCTAGTTGCATTAAAAACCATAATTTTGTTGATAAACTTGGGAGTTAAGGATTTGAGAGTTGGATACAAGTGGTTGAGCTCTAGAGGGTACAAGGATAGTAGGTTTATTCTTATCTTTTCACTTGCTACATAATTCTGACTAGGTTCAAGCTAGAAAATCCATCTGGAGACTTGATTTTTAAGAGATCCTTTTAGAGGGCTAGTTGTCCTAATCAGGAAAGCCACAAATGCACGCGTACAAATCTTATCCACTCAAACAGAAGATAATTATGAATCAGCTACACCACTACAAATTCTCTACTTTGTATACATGCACTTCACTGGTTAATTTCCATGTGAATTTAGCAAAATATGCATCTAAATTCTATCTTTCAAAAAGACTATCTTTGAGTGGTTGCGTTTTTTAGCCTAAATTAAATGACATGACAATCAAAGACAAATTTTGTATTACAAGAAGTGTATGGTTGATTAATCAAAGACAAATTTTGTATTTTGTAACACAAATAGGTTTGTAGGAATCCAAATTCTACCATTTTCATTGAGTAATGATTAATGAACTATTGGCCTTAGAAGCACCATGAATCTTTTTGTTGCACAATCCTTGATTATGTCTGGTTTTTTTAAGATCATCCCAGTTTAAGTCCTTGAGTAAAAACTCACCCATCTGACCTCCGAAGTGTTTTGAGAACCTTGAGACTACACTCCCTTTACCAGCCAAACTCTCCAAATCCACCTTCGTTTCTAGTCAATTAGATTATTTTCTACATATAATGACTGACAACGAAATGGCTTCTGATCATTTCTACATTGCAAAGCATGACCTCTTAGCATACTTCTAGCATATAAAATTAACCATTTGAATATTAACTGACTTGTTAGATAAGGATCCATTTGAATGGAAAAATGAAGTAAATGCTGGTTTTCAAACTAGAACTGTACTGCACCAGTTTTAGCCTTGGTACATTTTTTTTAAACATTAATTATATAATTGTGATTAATACTCATAGGGCAATAGAATTGATGAGTACTAATTGGCTAGCGATACTGCTAAAGCCATAATCTTCTTGTCAGAGTAATATTTATCCAAACACGAACATTACTCTCAATTAGTTAATGCCTTATATTTTAATTGTTGTTTTTGAACTCATTATTCACGAATTACTCATTTTCTTTCTCTTTCTCATTGACAGAACGAGGTTTTGTCTACTTCTCTCACTTCCTCTCCAATTCTTGCCTTCCAATCTCTCTCCCTAGCTATTTCCTATTTTACAATTTGGTTTCATTTTGTTGAGACTTTTGTAGTGTGTGGTTCAAGATCTTTTGCATAATACTCTTCTCCGCTTTGCTCTTGCTATTTTTCCATCACTATCAGTAAGTGTTTCTTTTTTTCTTCCTTTTTTGCTTTTATTCCATTATGTTTTCTATTAAATAATCTCTACTTACAATTTTTTCTTTTATTCCATTATGTTTTCCATCACTATCAGCACATTATTACAAATTTCATCAATTTGCTTATAACTCCTCCATATTCCAGGTGCTTCTTATTATGAGTGCTTTACCTGCTTTTGAATGGCTTCATCAATTTTAACTAAACTTTAAATCTTTACGGTGTAATGGTTGCTTTAGTGGACAAGCTCATATTCATTAGCAAGAGAAGAGGGAGGTCATTAGGCCACATCTACTCATCCATACTAAAGTCATTTTTTGCATATTATAAAATTAGAACCTTGAGGGTCTACTATCTTTTTTTAATTCGTATTTTTTTTATTAAAGATCATGGAAAAACTATGCGATTGGTTTTATAATGTCATTCAAACTCAATCCTATGATGTATGCAACATGCTTTATTTCTTTGAATTTTGCTTGTTTAATGTATTAGTGTGCAATTGATCTTCTTATAAACTTCACTATCTTTTCCGCTTTTCTAATTATTATATGAATCTTGATTTTCATGTGTCCGTATTTTCTAATAACTAGATTAAATTTATTTTTAATTGTATTATGTTCTATATCCCATGAATATAGAAGGAAAAGTGTGTGTACATTTTTTTGGACTATTTTCATTTTAGATTGTTAGTTGTTTTAGTTAAATCATATCGCATTTGCAAAAAAAATAACTTTTAAGTACAGCTTTGAAAATTAAAAATAAGAGTGCTTTAAAGTAAAAGAATTACAATCTAAGAAAAAAATATGGTAAAAAACTCAAAACCAAATCAATGAGTTATGAAAATAATAGATAAACAAATTAAAGAGATAGAAGAAGTAGGGAAGCTATTCAATTAACTAGAGAGAGACGAAAGAAATAATTGGCGGATAATGGGCCCAAGAGAATCAATGAGAATATATGGTGTTGAATAGTTGAGGGTAATGTTGGTATTTGGATAAATATTGTTCTGGCAAGAATATTATTGCTCTGACAGCATTGCCAGCCGTACTTATAATTACATTTGGTATAAAATGCGAAAATGGAAATGTTTTAGTTGGAAATCAAAAAGTGTGGCCCATGAAGTATTTCTCAAATTTAGGGTGACAACGTATGTGTTTGGTTGGGATCTAAATTTTTACCATCTAAACCCAACCCAAACTCAGCCTATAATGCATAGATAATAACACAAAATAGTATTAACATAATAGCACATATATAAATTTTCACCCATTTATATGTATTTAGATAATACCACATAGAATGTTGTATACATAATAGTGCATACATACATATATGTATATGTACATAGGCATGTTTTGTATTATAGTTACTACATATATTCATGTTAACGCATTTATTTTTGGAAGAATCTTTGTCATTCTTTCACCATATATTTTGTTAATCAGAATATACTTTTCCTCAAGGAAGTTTCAAAACTATTAAAATTTAAATTTTTTCTCAGACGACTTTTTGTAGAACACTAATCATGGTAAATAAAATAGGTCAATGACCCAAAGTCACAAGAATTGTGTGAAATTATGGATAGTCATGGGTCCGTACCCGTTAGGTCCCTTGAACACCTTTGGACCCGGGTTTGAATCTAAACAAATTAATTTTGGTGTGGATCTAAGATGGTCTAATGACGAATTAGATCCCCAAGCCCAAATTCATTTAGGCTCCGGTATGGGTTTTACCTCTAGCGCTATTAGAGTTTGTATCCAACCAAATTATCTCTTATGAAGTTGAGCCTCGGAAATTTCAACCCAAACCAAGCATTGACATCCTTAACAAGAATCCCGCGTGTGTAAAATCTCAATAAGGATTATATTAATAGGTGGTTTGTAAAAACAAACTATGCAACTTATGGATTATGATCCAAAGAATATAGTCTAACCATGGTAATGATTGGAGTCGAATTCATTCAAATTTTAAGCAAAAAAAATAAAAAATTGTGTCAGCTGGCTTAATAGTTATTGAGAACCAACATAAGGAGTATATATGATACGCTCCTTTTGGCTTGGTCTATGCATAGGTTCTGTATAAGATTGAAATCAAGCTAACAAAATCATCACAATCGATGTCATCCCTGTGAAAATGTGCATACAAGTTTGTATAAAATTCAGTTCCGAATATTTTTGTTGAATACAATTATTCGATATTACATATGAGATTCTTTGTATTTGCAGATTCTAAAAATTTTTCCTTTAGAGGAATTTTCAAAAGAACTATTATACCTCTTCTTGGTAGACTGCTATGTAATTGGTTTCTCGGGTTTTTTTTTTTTTTTAAATGTTGAGCTATCATTTGCATTTGGTATGTTCATCTATCAAAATGTTTGCTGTCAATCAAATTTGAATGCAGAACTCTAAGATGCAGTAGTGGACTGAGAAGGATTTAGGCACTGGGACCAGAGGGCAAATATTAGTTTGACAAATCGATAAAGGCTCTACTTTTACAAAAATCTTTCTGGGGCAGGGTGAGAGAGTAGGGAAGCGAAGGGAATATAATGTAATTTTTTCTTTTAGTGTAAATAAGAGGATTCGAATTCAGAATCTCTCACTTATACTCCCTACCCTCATACCACCCAATCCATCTCACCCCTGAGAATATAATGTAACTTTTTTAATGTAATTTTCTTAAAGACTTATCTAGAAACTTTTCACTTTTAGAATGCAGGAAATATATTTTTTAAAGTCTTGGAAGGGTTAATACTTAATACCCCGACCTGGCACTCGGCAAAAATTACCCCTTTTGGTTTTAAAATCATAAACTCAACTGGTGTGTTGCATGTCCAGCTATAAAAATTCCAACAAAGGTTTCCTTTTTTTTTTTTGGCATTGCAACAAAGCTTAAAATCAAGAAAATTTATTAGTCTTTATTAATGAAAAATGTAGAGTTTCAAGATGTAAACACATCGGCTTCTTCTAACATTCATTCTCACAAAGACAATTGGACTCGGTAGAATTTCCCAGAAAATAGCCAGAAATATAGCTCCAATCTTTTGGAGTTTTCGATTTACAAAGATCTGGGCATGGTAAATTGGACTTAACATCACACGGTCCAGGAAAATGGAGTTAGCAAACAATGTCAGGATGGTCCAAAGCCATGGTTCGAATTCCCTCTACTGCATTTGAAAATGGAAAATGTTAGTCTATAATATGGATATAATAGCCTAGAAAAGTAATCACACAAAAATCTACTTGCTATTTATCATGAATTTAGTAAAGACGAATTAAGGAGAAAGTTACCCATGGATGTCAAACCAAATGGTCAATTCTTTTGTTCTTCGTTTCTTTGTGTGTGTGTGTGTTTTCGGAAGCTTCAATTGTGGATCGATCTAATATTTGTTCGTATTTGAAAAAAAAAACTTATGGTAACTAAAAATTTTGAACAAAATTTTATCTGTGTGGTTCTTGAAAATAATTTATATTGCTTATCTTTGACATGGACAATATTCAATACTGAAAAAAAAAAAACTATGTACAGTAACTAATTGCAACTTGGAAAATGATTTCAATACTTCCAGTGATAATCTATCAGGATTAAGCTAATCTTTGAAAATGGACAATATTCAATACTGAAAAAAAAAACTATGTACAGTAACTAATTGCAACCTAGAAAATCACTTCAATACTTCCAGTGATAATCTATCAGGATTAAGCTATTAATTGCAATTTTAAAATTTTTTGTTCCTCTTTTTTTTTTTTTTTGCATCATAAAAATGTATAACTGTGCATTTCACTTTAGCAAGAAAGCAAACACACGTCGTAACCTATATAGTGTACCTGTGGCACGATAATCAAAGGTCATCAAGAGCAGAAAAAACATCAATGCCTTTGCCATCTTCTTGTTTTTGGTTTTTTTGTCTTTCTTGCTTTTGGTTAAGCTAGAATACTACATCCTACAAAGTGTTCCAGAAGGTCTTATTTATATTGAAACTTTAACCAACGTAAAGATTTGATTATTAATGCCAAATCTTGTGTTTATTGTATTAATCATATAGTATACGTTACTTTAGTAAGTAAATCACTAAAACTTGTTAGATTCATGAGCAAAAAAGATTATATTCCATATTGGTCCAAGAGATGGAAAAAGAGTGATTAATATGTAAGTAAGGGTCCAAAATCTAATGACTTAAGATTTTGGGTTAGAATTGGGTTCCTGGCTTACATATTGGGCTCTTTGGTGGATTCTTTCGAGGTATTTTCTCATATCAAATTGGTATCAAAACTTCAGGTTGTGAGACTAGACTACTCATGGGCAAGTGGATTCTTTTCGGAGTTGGATCGGTGAAAATTCTTTTCTTGATAGTAGATCAAAGTGTTAAGGAGTTTGGCTAGTGTTGGACCAGGTGTGCCATAGGTTTGGCAGGGGGTCCAGTTGGTGTAAGATGGAGCCAAGGGTTGGCAGAGGTCCAAAAAAATTCAGTTTTGATGTTGGAGAAGAGTGGGTCCATATTTGGGAGAAGAGGTGATCTTATGTGATAAAGTAGGTTTGCGTTGAGTATTAAAATGGGATCGAAGAAGGGCTTATAAATTTGGATTTAATGTGGGGGTTACTCGTGAAAAGGGAGATTTGTTAGATTCATGAATAAAAAGTTTACATCCCATATTAGTCCGAGAGATGGAGAAAGAGTGATTAATATGTAAATAAGGGTCCAAAAACCTAATGATTTAAGTTTTTGGATCAGAGTTGGATTTCTGACTTACATATTGGGTTCTTTGATGGATTCTCTCGAGGTATTTCCCCCTATCAAAATTGAGATGTGATTTCATAAAATTTATCATGTCTAATAAGAATAGTAAGAAAATTTGCATCATTAATTGTGTATTTATCGAATTAATGCTGCTAGAATTGGTTACCAAATTTTCTCTCCACAGATGTTTTAGAAACTGTGAATGGAAAAGTTACATCAGGCAACGGGCTGATACTTCAGTACATTAGCATCTATATCAGTATTTGGATAACAGATCCAATACACGAGCATTTCAGTTCATGAAAATATTTGGGTCTTTCTAATGGGTGCCTTATTAAAATATATTTCAGATGTTATATATTTAAAAATGTAAGATTAATTAGGAAAAGTAAATAAATACAAGAGAGGGTAAGTAAGATTAATTAGGAAAAGTATATAAATATATGGGAGGGTAATAATTGTTAGTGTGTATATATACATGATAGGTTATGTGATTATTAAGTGTGATAATGAATGCCCTATGGGCACCTGTTAGAAAAATCCAAAATATTTTACCTCATTTTTTGAAAAGTATGATAACGAATCTATGAACTTGAAAAAATAGTTGGTTGAAGGATTATCTAATTAGTAGTGGGAAGGGTACACTCTTTGTGGGTTTAAATTTAGGAAAATTAAGAGAAGTTACTACATGAATTTAGAGAATCAAAATAAATTGAGGACAGGAAGTTATGGAAAATTAAAAGGCATTAGGTCACTTATTTAATGAGGGTATTGTCAGGAAGCACAAAATATTACATCAACATATCTGCTCTCACTATGTTCAAGTTGAAACAATGGTGTTGCTCTTGCTTTTATGGTGCCATACTGTAACAATAACATTTTCTTTATTGATATCGGCATTAATGCACCGAATTTCATTAGAACTCCGAAATTAATTGTACTTAGACTGGCAGTATTAGAATGGATAACAATAATCATTTTACCTTCACATCCCTCTCCACACTCTTTTCATCGCAACTATTAAGTATACAATTCGAATTTTGAATCTCAAAAAGAGAAAACTCTAAAACTCGTCCTCTAACTACTAACTTAGTTCTACACAGTAAAATCTTTGTTAGTATGAATCTTATGGATGTGTCCTATTCGAATAGTATCCTATAGCTGGCCTCTTGACCACAATTTCAATATATATTTTTTAAAAAAAGGTCGAGGCTTTGTACGAGGATTCCAGACCAAGACAAGTTCTCCATAACACATCCTGCTACGTACCGGAGTTAGGTTTTTTTCATTTTTGTACCTCTTTTTTTTTATTTATTTTTCCTGATTTCCCAAGATTTGTTCCTGATTGCCCTGCTTGTAATAAAACAACTTAAAGGGGAACAGAAATCAAGATTCTAATTTTTCCCCACTGGACAACATTGAGATTTCCATTTTGAGATGCTAAAAGAATTAGCATTTTTCCAGTATATATTCGTTAGCACATATAAGTTAGACCTAACATATGATGTAAACACAATTACAATTATTGCGCTCCTATATTTATAGACTTTTTCAAATTAGCTACACTTTTTTCAAAAAACTAATATCTCCGCTCTTAATGAGTGCCTTGTACTTATATTTGAAATCGTGGATTGCATCTTAAACCTACTTGCATGAGTTTTTACACTGTCAATGATAAAAAATTAATCATAACTAAAATGCTATAGTTCAAGGAATAAAGTATTTTTTTTTTTGCCTTTTTGTAAGTGGGAGGTTTTGAATCTAAGATCTCTTACCCTACAATCTCTATCATCTCACTACTCCCCCCCCCCCCCCCCCCCCCCCCCCCCCCCAAAACCATCCCCCAACAAGGAACAAAGTAGTTTATTCTGAATAACAAGAACTATAATGGCCTTTTCTGTCAAATTTACTACTGGAACAAGTTTAAAAGCTAAGGATGACTTCCAGGTACAAATATCTGATGACAAGAATGGAAAATTGCTTGCTCATTAGACAATGTATTCTTTGTGATTATTTTCCATAAAGCGAAATTTTCCAAAAGTTGGTTTTAAAAAGCATATTGATATTATATTAATAAGCATATAGATATTTCATGCAAGAAATCATGGTTATAGTTATCATTCACCTTCTACTTATTATCTTACCAAGAATTTAAATTAAGGTTATTATTTACCAGAAATAAATGTTCTTAGAATGTTTGTTGTGAATAAGCCTGTTCATGATATATATATATATATATAAGCCACTTATGGATATAGCATGCTTGCCATATATTACTATAAAATTTCTACATCACATAATGAAATTAGTCCTTTATTATTCAAGTATTACATGAGGAGGTCTAATATCCAGTGTGTTTTGTGTGTTTTCATCATCCTGATTTTAGTGTTATCTAAATTACTTTCTGGGGTTTCAAAAACTTTGGCTTATATCTGATTCATGTTGATTTTCAGTGTATGGATGATAGAAGAATTTGAGTTTTGGAGAAGTAATACGTAAATGGCTACCGCCCATGGGACCTTATTGGGATCAATCATGATGTATCCAGATAAAGCTAACATCCCAAGAGGTGAGAAGTCAAATTCATTTGAATTATGAACACAATGTTGTCATTCCGTTTTTTTTTTTTTTTTTTAACAAAAACAGATAGCTGACCTTTCCACTATCGAGTAATATGTTTGGAGCTCTCTCCTGGTATATGCATGCTTACCTATTCGAAGGAGGGAAGGTTATTTTAAGGCAAGTCCAGTGGCGCAGCTGGATTTATGCTTAATACTAAGGAGAAGTTTGAACATTTTCACCAATTATCTGCAAAGGGTGTGCAATTTTGCATTAGGATTTTGAATATTTTCGCTTTTTTATTATTTATTGTCACTCGAGAACACTTTCACTTGTTATCCTCAAAAGGCATGCTGGATTTTTTTTTTTTTTTTATAAAAGGAAAAGCATTGGAAAGAAAATAAAAGGAGAGAGAAAAAAGGAACAAAGAAAATTGGCATTTTGAATAGTTCTTTCCGAAATTTTTTTTATGCTTTATGGAGTAAACTTTATCAGCTACTATGAGTTTAGACTAAGAGGAATATGGACACGTGTTTTTTTTATTGTGCCTATTTTTCTTGTGTGTGTAGGCTGGCTCACCAGTATATATGATGTATTAGATTAAAGAAGAACTATAGTGGTTAAGGATGAGATTTCAGAATTTAAAAGTTCTGGAATCTAATCCTCCTTTCCCATTCCCATCTTTTAAATTCCATTCCTCCCCTGCTAGAAATAATAAAAAAAAAAAAAGAAAGACATAACAAAAATGTGTTCATATGGCTCATTTCATTGGATTTGCAGGCTAATCCAGCAGCCCTAACAGTGAAATTACATGCATGTATCTCATATTTCTGTAATTATTTCTTAAAATGAAATGTCTATATTTTTTATTTTAAAAATATATACTAATTAGTTTTTATTTTTTTGAGTTCGATTAAGTTCGAACTTGAGCTTGAATTCAAGCACAAGTTTTACAGAATTTTACATAAAAAGCTCATCAAATTCGAGTTCGAGTTCAATCTAGATAAAATTAGGTCGAATTCGAACTCGAGTTCGTAACCAAAACTGGACTTGAGCCGTCCCATTTACTACCATTATCACTGTCAGATATGATATGTACTCAAGGGGGCACGTAGAAAGCTTTTTGTTTGAAGAAACGGCTATAAAAAGTTACAGAAAAGAACTTGTACAAATACAGCAGTCAAATTGTACAAATGCATCAGGGAATAAATCCAGAGAATGATAAAATTCTAGCAGAGGGACAGTAAGAGAGTTTGTATCGATGGAAACTTGATAGCCATCGTCACTTAATAATATTCGCACTTAATAATATCGATGGAAACTTGATAGAAGAAATGTGGTAGTAAGTAGCAGCCATGCCATTGGGCATGTAGGCCCTGTTTGGAAGGTGAGTTTTTTAAAAGTTTGTTTAAAATTTTACTGTAACTTACTGTACAAGTTTTTAAATTTTTTTTTAAAATATGTAGATTTTTGAATATTTTGAAATGTATAACTTAAAAACTTTAAAAAAATTTTTGAGACTACTGTAACTAAAGTTTTTAAAAAACTTATAACAAATAAATTTGGTAAAAAATTTGGGCTCCAAACAAGGCTGTGGTAGTAATAATATTCCACTCTTTTGCTCTTATTGGATGATTTCTCCATCTTTGACGTCCTTTGCCTCCTTGGACTTAAATTATTTTTTCTGAAACCACTATCAGTCCATCCTCTAGATAATGAGTGTATGGTTGGGAATATGATTGAGTTAACTTTAGGCCTTCCTTTCTATTATCAACACTTCATCCAAAGCCCCACCACGTTAGGTCACTCTCAGCTGTGTCTTAATCTCTTAAGATTGTTTGACCGAAAATTTTTTTAAAAAAAGTGTTGTTTCATGAAGTAATTAAACTTTTTTGTTTTAATTAGAAATTTTGGAAGAAGAAAAGATTTTTCTCTCGAACATATATGGGGCAATTCTCATGATGTTTAAATATGAAGGAAACTAAACCAAACTTTCAAAGGTGTTACGAAAAGCAGTTCCACAAATTTTTTATTTCTAAGGGAAAAAAAATTAATGTAGAGCAATAGTTTTGAAGAAACAATGGCATACATGACCAAATGCAAAAAGAAAAGAAAAAGCGATGGATCGGCCATGCCATGTTACGTGGGGCACTTTCTTCTGCACGCTTGTGATGAGGATCCCAACATTTACATCAAGCTTCATTCAATCAATCTCCAAACATTTGGGAATTGCATCCCTTATTGGTAACTGAAGAGGCACGGAACTTCTCCTGACCGAACTGACCTGATGAGCTCGGGTTGATGACGAAGAGAGCGCATCCTAAGCCTGAAAGATACACAGGAGAGTGAACTGACAGGGGCCCCGAGGTCGTCCCCGAGGGCACTCCGACGGTCAAATTAGTTTTTCGGTGAGTAAGGTTCACGGGAAGTAAACGGTCGAGAGTGGTTGTCCAGAAATTAGTGAGCGTACCTTGCGCAGTCATTGTATGTTACTACTTATACCTTCTTAGGAGTCCGACCTCCGTACTCCGCGGGACTTGCCCTGGATAGCTCCCTATCCCGCGCTAAGGGGGATTCTCCCCGCCCTCTGCGGGATAGCTCTCAGGAGCCCCACGGAGCCCTAACAGCCGCACGGCCTGGGCTCGTTCCCCATGGGACCGGGGTTCAAACCCAGCTCGGATCGCCCTGGACTGCCACCTGTACAGGTCCGGGACGGGGCCTCTGCAGTAACACTAACATTTCAATAGCGTTAAAATAGGCCAAGAAGCCCCCTTCTTTATGACCACTAAAAAAAATCCAATAACAAAAGAAAATATTAAAATCAACTGAAAAGAAAAAGAAAAGGAATAGTGCAGTGGATATAATAAATGTAACCTAAATTTAAGATTTACAAATAACAAATTAATCTCCTTGCTTAATAGGAATTCAACTCAAGACAATCTCAACCAAAAGAGGGTACAAGATTAGTAAAATATTATTAGTATGTTTATGAGTAAAGGGCTGTGTCTCACATTAGTCTGAGAGATGGAGAAAGAGTGGTTAATATGTAAGTAAGGGGCCAAGACCTAACAGCTTAAGCTTTTGAGTCAGAGTTGGGTTCCTGACTTACATATTGGGCTCTTTGGTGGACTCTCTCAAGGTGTTTCTTCCTTAACAAATTGGTATCAGAACTTCAGGTTATGATCCTAAGTACTCATGGGCAAGTGAATTTTTTTCGGAGTTGAACCGGTGAAAATTCTCTTCTTAATGGTGGACCGAAGTGCCAAAGAGTTTGGTTGGTGTTCGACCAGGTGCGCCATGGGTTTGGTAGGGGTCCGGTTGATGTTAGACCAAAGCCAAGGGTTGGCAGGGGTCCAGAATGTAGTTTGGATGTTAAAGAAAAGTGGGTCCATGTTTGGGAGAAGAGGTGACCTTTGTGATAAAGATGGACTTGCATTGAGTATTAAAGTAGGCTCGAAAAAGGGTTTGTAAATTTGGGTTTAATGTGGGGGCTACTCATGAAGGGGAGATTTGTTAGGTTCATGAGTAAAGCGTTGTGTCCCACATTAGTCCGAGAGATGAAGAAAGAGCGGTTAATATGCAAGTAAGGGCTCAAGACCTAAAATTTTGGGTCAGAGTTGGGTTCCTGACTTACATATTTGGCTCTTTGGTAGACTCTCTCGAGGTGTTTCTCCCTATCAGTTAGGATCCAAACGCGGAACAAACAACTATTGAGATATCAAGTGCACAATAATTTAATGAGGAACAAGCTACAAGTATGAAAGATAGACGACACACAATATTTAACGTGGTTCGACTCCACCATTGAGCCTATGTTCACAGAAAGAAATCTGTTCTTTATTATGAGAGGAAAATCCTATATAAGAATACAACTTGAACCCAAGTCCAACTCTTGTATACCATCTCTCATCTCCCAAGAACCCTCTCTTACCCCATGTATAAGGCTACATGATGCCCTCTTGTGTGCCCTTGTGTGTCTCTTTGTAGTATGCCAACCCACCTATTTATAGAGAATATTATTTGATCAAAATACCAAATAATAATAGAAAACCAATTCTATTTCCTAAACTTGTATAGAATAGGAAATAACTTCTAATTCTAAACTAAATAGAATATTCTTTGGTTACTACTTCAAGTAACTAAAATCAATTAGTAAACTAGTTACTTCCATACAAAATAAGAAATCTATCTAAAAGAAATTAAGCCAATTTCCTAATAATTATCATACAGAGAAGAGATTAGTATAAGATTACATCTCCTAAATATGTCAATCTATCCAATCCCTGCAAAATTTTTTTAAAAAAATCAATGCTTTTTTTATTAATACATGCCTTTAGATTGTCCTATCATGTCAACTAAGGTGTTATTTAGTTTAATTGTTTTTCATCTTGTCAATGTTTCCTTAATAATATGGCACAGCAAAACAATTTTACATATTCTACGGGCACGCACATTTACAACCATCAAGGATTTATTTGATACAGAACCAGCTGTTTCCAAGACTACACTTTGACTATGAGTTATTACATCAATCAAAACCACACTATACTATACATTTGCTATAAGAAAAAAAAAAAGACAGAGAGAGAAAGAAGAACGACACAGCATACCAGACTCTTGAGTCCTCTGAAATGAAAATCTTAGGTTCAAGCCTCAAGGTTGGTTTGTTGATTAAAAAACCTTACCGTCCATTGGGATTCAGAATCTCAGAGAAAACACTGTCACACCTTGAAGTTGTCACTGCTTGCCGTGGATGTCCAAGTTGTAATACCACCATCTCAATCTTGCCAGCAGAATCTTGATCGCCTTCTGATTCAGAAATCACATCTGTATCATCATCGGTCATATTTTGCACATCTCCTCCATGCATATGCAAGGGAAATGGATCAGGTCGACCACCCTCATTTTCCGCTGCCTCCTGGACTTGCAATGCAAATTCAAGGCCACCAACTACATCATCCATTCCCGGTCGTTGAATCCCTTGATCTTTCAAACAATTAATGGCCGTTTCAGCAAAAATCCTCAAACATTGGGGTGCAATCTCGCCCTTCACATCTGGGTCCACAACTCGATGGATAATCCCTTTTTTGTAACACTTCTTGGCCCATTCAGCCAAATTCACCTGCTCCTGGGGTAAGTCTAGAATAATAGCTGCCCGACCACACAAAACTTCAAGCAAAACCACCCCGAATGAGTACACATCAGACTTGTCCGTCAATTGCTGTCTCGTGTAGTACTCCGGATCTATGTAGCCGAAACTCCCCTTGACCTGCGTGCTGATATGGCTGTAAATCCCACTCGGACCAAGTTTGGATAATCCGAAATCCGAAACTTTGGCCACCCATGTCTCGTCCAATAATATGTTGGTTGACTTGACATCGCGGTGAATGATAGTGTGCTTGGTGCCCGTGTGGAGATAATCCAACCCTTTGGCGGCACCAATGCAGATTTGAAGGCGTTTTTTCCATGGGAGCGGTGGATTGTCTGTTCTATAGAGATGATCGCGGAGGGTTCCATTAGCCATATAATCATAAACCAAGATCATCTCGCCCTTTTCATCACAGTAGCCTATCAAGGAAACCAAATGAAGATGTCTTAACTTTGATAGCATCTCGATCTCGGTTTGGAATTCACGGGCACCCTGTCTTGATGAAGGATTTAATCGCTTTATCGCTACCGTGGTTAGATTGTTGTCTATGTACCCTTTGTACACGTTTCCAAATCCTCCAGTCCCAATCACAAACTTGGCATCAAAGTTGGCTGAAGCGGATCCAATCTCCTCCAACAAAAATCTTCTAAGCGACGATGAACCCGATGCTCCAGTCTTTGTTGACCTTGGCGGGGTTGAAAGTGATGACTTTGAAGCACTTTTCTGGTCCACGTCTTTTACCCGTCTCTTCCATCGCCACCGGAAAATCAAGAAACCGAGGATTAAAACCACAGAAACCCCTCCTCCAATGGCAGCAAACAGTACCCGAGGTTTTCCAGGACTCCCCTTAATCGGTGACTTCTTGTTTGATGCCAGAGAATTGGGATCCCTCGATAGATTAGGATTGGTCCCGCCAAGACTGCCGTCGGAGGTAATCAATTTGAACAATTCTAAGCCATTCAAGATTGCATCAGCATATTTTGGTTTGACGTCAAGATTTGGGTGCAGAGCAAGAAACAAGCCTTGCTTGGTCTGGCGACCGTCTGGTGGGTTTGGAACGAACACGGGGTAGTCTCTGAGAACTGGGATTCCTGGGCCGCCTGCCCAACGTATAACATCAGCAAATGGCTCAGCTGTTATGTTACTAATAAATATTATGAACACCCGGTCGTAATCCGCTGCAATCAAATCAGGAATAATCTCACAAAAATGCAACCTCATGAGATAATAAAACCCAGAATCAACAGGAAACATCCAGCTCAAGTTGAAGCTGGTGCTGAACTTTCCCATCGCCCTGGCAGTAGCATAAACAACTGGGGGAGCGGTGTAATTTGGGGTCTGTGGAGTGTACTTGATGTCAATTTCATTATTGCTCAGTGGATTTCCTTTATCTGTGCCCCAGAGGAAATCGTAATCTGGAGCCCATCCCCGGAACATCCCACTATCTTCCACCACAGAAACATCATTGCCTCCTACGTTGAGCCTGTAAAGAATTTCTAAAGCAGTCTTATCCTGATCACACTCGAACTGGCCATCCTTGCCCATGTAGAGATCTTCCGGGGTTGAAACAACTTCAATTCCATTAACGAAAGCGTAGGAATTCGAAGAGGGCAAAAAGGTAACGTTGAGGAACTGATTCATATCCTCAATATTGATGATATATTCTTTAACAACCGAATTGATTATATGTTCTTCAAAAACAAAGGGTGGCGAGAATCCCTTGCTAGAAACTGTGAGATATGCGCTAAAGTTACTGAGAAGGGTGTAGTTATTAGCCGTGACATTGAAGAAAGACTCAGTTGTGTTGAGACCGCCGGTGTACGAGGTAGGGTAGAAGTAAAGGCGGAGGAACTTTTTGCCTAGGCTGACAGGGAAGGTGTAAGAGAATTGAGAACGGATGATTCGGGCACTTGAAAAAGGGACTCCGCTGACTGAGGGGTCTTGCTCAGTGGCTGTGACTGCTGATGAAATATTTGCCATGTCGTTAGGTGAGAATTTTGAGCCCACGTCGCCGCCCCATTTCCGGCCATCAACTGAGGTTGAAATCGAGGATGAGCCGCAGTTGATCAGGATATAATCTGTGGGGGTGTAAGGCGGAGTACTGCCAGTGGAAGCGATGACAAACAACAAATTGAAGAGAAAGCAGAGGTATACAAGAAAAAGGAACATTGGAGCAAAGACTTGCAAGGAAAAATAAACAATATATTTTTTCGGCTCAAATGCTAACTCACTTTTCTGATGGAAAAATTGGTCGTTATTCCATTGAAGCGTAGGATTGGGATTTCGCCATTTGTCTTTAAGAAATGTTGTGGAATTTAAAATCCCCAATTCAGGTGAAGAAGGAAACGTTAGTAGAATTAACATCATGACGTGAGGATGGCAGTGTCAAAATGAACTCTTTAGCGTGGACTTGTTAAGTTGGAAAAGTCAAGTCATTGGGCAGATTTAATGCGTCGAGTCATTAGGCCAATAAAATGCACGCGTATAGATTTATTCTCCCAAATAAAGCTTACGTAAGCAGCTACACCATGGCAAATAATTAATTGCACTTCTCTCTTTTTAATTACAAGCAGAAGCCATCAAGATTTGCATTTAATCGGGGTTTTCTTGATCTAAGCTTACATGATTAATCGATGGTTATGTAACCTAGAATTATGGAGAAAAATTGGCTTAGAAGTATGATGCATTCTCTTGGTTATTTTATTTTATTTTTCAGAAAATGACCCAAATTTTCACTTTTCAAACCATGCAAAACTTGCTTTAAATTTTGAAAACATACCAATATCGTTCCATAACCCAATTTCGACCAAGTTTCTGGCAAAATGGAAAAATGGAAAAACATGCGCATTATATCAAATTTTGACCAAATTTCAACCACATGCGCATTATATCAGGTGCAAAATGGGAAAACGAAATTCTTCCCAATCAAAACTAAAAGAGAAAATGATGAATTTCATCCCCTTATATTTTTGCAAAATATTTTTTTCCATGGCACATATTTAAAGCTTGTAAAATCTATACCTTACAAGTTGAAGATGTACTACTAATTTCCTCCAAAAAAATGAGTTTTTATCAACTTTTAGGTAAAGGGTAGCATACCCTAGCTTAGGGTTGCAAACGAATCAAACCGCTCGTGAGTTGCTCGAGTTAAAACTCGACTCGAGTTTGGTCGATATCGAACTCAACTCGAGCTTGAGGTGACCAAGTCAAACTCAAGTTCAAAGATACATAGTTCATTAACTCGCGAGTCGACTCGATTATATATATATTTATATTAATAGTAAAATTACATATATATTCATAATATTTTATTATTTGTTAAAAAATTATTATTTTATTCATTTTTTAAAAAACAAAATAATTTTATTTTTTTAACCTTGAGTTCAAGCTCGAGCTGTTACATTGAGAGTTCGTCGAAGTCAAACTCGAACGAGTTTGATAAAACTAAGTCAAGGTTCGACTCAATTAGACCAAAATTCAATTCGATTCAACTTGTTTGCAACTCTAACCTAGCTACATTACAATATTTCAAGGCTGTCAATCAACTAAATGACCAAAACAAAAGCAAATGGCAAATTAAGCCTCGTTGCTTCGCTGACGGATACATGTTTCATTATTTGAAGGAAATAGTAATGCATAGCCACCAAGCCAGAAAAATTCGACTGCAAATTGTTGATGTAGTAATTTATAAAAGCTAGATAAAATTCTTCTATGTTCCAATGATGCTTAACTTTTTTTTTTTGGCTTGTTCTACTTTTATACAGCTCTCATCTGTTGTGTTATCAACAGATTCATAGACGAATTTGTCCTGTTCCATGGGCTTGATTATATTTTCTTCAAATAATCAGCATGCAATAACCAGTGAAGTAACGAGATTCTAGTGCGACATCTACTTTTATCTTCGTCATTTGGTTGACTAATAGGCCTTGAGATGATTTACATTTGGTTGGGGTATGGAAGTGTGTAGAGAGATGGTCAGGCTGAATGTTCTCGCGTGTAAAGTTGATTTAGATTTGGTTTTGGGATGAAATTGGTACATGTTCAAAATGACAGGGATGTTTTTGCATTCTTTTAAATGTGATGGATGAAAGAAAATATTTTCAAATATGTGAGGGACAAAGTTGGTCATTTCCTCATTTAATTTTAGAGGGGAAGAGTTTTACCTTTCGATTTTGCCCCTAATATATTAAGCGCGTGATTGGGGTATGTAATTCTTAGCCGGAGAGTTGATTGAATTTGAATTATGGGACTAAAGTGGTATATTTCCAAAATATAAGGCATTATTTTATGAATTAATTTTTTATACACTGACAGTGTATACACTTTCACCATTAGATGTATGACATGTAATTCGAATCTGAATTTAAAACTCAATATGTGTGTATATCTAATCATGATAGTATATACATCGTCAGTATATAAAAGATTTACTCTTATTTTATACGATTGTCAGTGTGAGGCACGAAAAAATCTTTTCTGAAAAAATAAGGGACTAATTGGGTCTTTTTTTTTTTTTTTTGGGCGTAGGTGCTTGGTACAAAAATTTTTTTTACCATAGCTATGAGAATGAAATAGGAGGATTTACATTTAATTGATCAGAACTTGATTTTGGGATGCAGAGATGCTGAGAAAATCCATGATAATTTAGCAAGAAGGAAGGAATAAGGACATAGAAGTTTTCTCCTTTCTAGTGGTGGGGTTAAATTCTTATCATTTCTTGTCATCCTCGAGCAAGTCTTTTGAGCAACGTTACTTTTTTTAAATTCAAATGATCGTCATTTTTAGAGGACAATTGTAAGTTATCTTTGAAATTATAATGAATAAAATTATCTTTCTCTATCGGAAAAAAAATATCAAATTATACTGTAAACATTAAAAATTATTATGTATATCTTGGTTCAGGTGCTCATTTCCCTTTATCATACAATGTAAAGGATTGGTCTGTCCTTTGGAACATCCAATAAAATTGGAACGATACAGAGAAGATTTGCAAAGACCATGCAAGTGTGACGCACAAAAATGAGAAAAAAAGGATGGTCTACTTTTTTAAAAAAAGTATGGTTAGGTATTGAAATACAACTCAAAAAAAGATTGGTGGATAAAATCAAAAGATGCGTGAATATTGGTCTCCAAAAGAATTCAAAAAGCTCTTCAACCCTACCCCCAAAAAACAAAACTAAAAATAATCCCTTAATGGCAGAAGAAATACAACACAGAGTTGATTTACAAGTTACAACTCATCTGATCTACAAGTTACAACTCATGGAATTATGTACTTTTGATTTTAAAACTTCAATCTTAATTACATGACTACTTCACAAAAGACTCATTTGCTAGAAAAAAAAAATACTATGCAAGCTAGAGTGGTGGCCTGTGGGTATTAGCAGTGAAATTACACAAAATAAAGTAAGAGTGACATCTTTTGTTTTCTCTTTTCGACAAGTGTTTGCAGCAAAGTTAGTGAGCTAGGAAAAGGGACAAAAAAAAAAGTAATGAAGTGAGATAAAAGCGGACGAATAAAGTGGGGCTTCTAGTATAAGTGTTTTGAAAAGGGAAAGTGTCTCAATATAAGAAAGCAATAGACATGAGTGTCTGTAGTAAAATGATAAATCGTAAGAAAAAAAATTTAAAAAAAATGGGTTATTCAATTTATTTTCTATATTTAATAATCAACTTAGCTAACGGTTGGTCAATAAGCACTCGTCACAAACATTCAAATGTTAGTTTTCTTTTTTTGAAAAAATATAGTGAATTTAGGAAGTGTTTAAATACATGGGGCTCAATAATTATGATTGAATTTATTCATAGGGTAATTTAAGTGTAATTTAGTTGTACTAAAAAGTTCTCCATTAAAAAAATCTTTTAATAATTATAATTTTTTTTAATGGGAATGGATATTAGTTAATGCACTTGATTTATACCAAAGATTACAATGTGAAAGCACGTACTTACGCTCCTTGTCCTTCTTGAATTTAAACACTTTCCTTATTTAATATCAATTTACTAAATAGCCTTACTTAGGTTCATATTAATTTACTAATGTGTGTGTATTTGTGAAAGTATATTAGGATGCACTTTAGTGTGTTTGTATGTGTAAAAATAGTGTGTTTGAAATGCATATTATTTATCCCTTATTTACACACATTGATTTGCTTGTATCATCTACACATTTTTCAATCACCTTTCTATCTCACATACATCACATCAAAAAAATGCTACAGTATTTTTTCACAAAATTATCTCAAATAATTTACTATCCAAACACACTAATGTATTTCAAATGAGTTTAAGAAGTGAGTGTGTTTTTGTATCGTGAGTGTTTTAGTGCATGAAAATATGTCTATCTATATAAAAATGTGTTTATGTGTGTGAAATTTTTTTGTTGTATGTGAAAATATATTTGAGAGAGTTGATGTATCAAAATCTATTAAATTAATATATTGGCTCATATTTGGGTCATGGGTTTGTGATGACCCAACCCAAAATTAATCCAATTTTAAGTTTGGCGGCATGGGTATAACCCATTTAAATGAAAACCTAATATTAACCTGCCCAATTGTCAGGTATAATTTTCATATAGGAGGTTTCTAATGAGTGCCTATACACCTAAATCATGCCTTATTAGCTACATAAATTCACACATTAACAATTATTATCCTATCTTACATTTATATATTTTTTCTAATTAATATTACTTTTTTCAAATTATAAACACTTGAAATCGATTGGACATTCGTTTGACAGACTGTTTCATATACAACCATTCTACTCTGAATAACTAACCTGTGATCATTAAAAGTTGAACCGAAATTCAAATTAAATAAAATATTTTTATTGATTAAATGCTAGTCAAATTGATTGCAAATTCAAGCATCGCAATAGGCAGACCTTTCTGGGATCTACAGCTTCTTTTATGTTGGATCATGCACAATGCAGCAGCATTGAAGACCACTAAATCCAGGAACGCATAAAACATTATTGATGTGTAAGTCCACGTAGCCACACTGCTCGATGCAATCAAGTCTTGTGGTGCATGTACCGACAAACTTGCTATCGCTATACGGTCCATCATCGTCGTCATTAATCTCTGCAACAATATATATATATATACATATATATACCAATTTACCGTTGAATTATTACTTAATTCGATACCCAATCCAAAAACAATTAAAATCTTATAATACTCAAAATTATATTATTTATATTGGTAAAAATGCTCTCTTTAAAATTATATAAAAATCATTCACATAGGAAGAATTATTCGTATATGACAGGAGACAACAAAGCAACCATTTAGTTTGAAAATTTTAGGATTAGCTTAATTCCCCTCCCCGTGAACGGGGTTTGCTTTTAAAAAAAAATGTTTGGATGCCAAGACATCAACATGCCAAGGGCTTAGAATCTGTAGAATAAACAAATAAATTAAACTCCATTTGAAATTCCAACTTGATAAACTTGAGACTTAAATCAAACACCCAATTTCATTTGCCAAAATCTTTGATCAAAGGCTCGATTGATTTGTGATCTCCACTTTCGAGTTTCTATCAACGTATGATACAGCTTAGATAGAAGCATTACCATTAGAATATCCAGAAAGAAGAAGAGTCATGACGATGAGTGAAACCAATTGAACCCTTCTTGATGCCATTGTGCTGTATGTTGATGCCAAACCAATATGAACAGCAAATACAACAGAACTAGCCTTGCCTATTTATAACGAAATGATATTGATAATTAGAAACGTGTCATCACCTATGTGGTTCAGATTTAGGTTCAGGTTGACCTGTATACACACTTTGACAAATGGCTTATCCGTATATTAAAGCTTTTGAAAATCCGATTCATCATCTTAGAGTGAGACAATTCGCAGATTAATTGGCTATTGTCGTTTTTTGCTTGAGTGGTTTTTGATGTGGAACCGTTTCTAAATGAAACTGATAGAAGACCAACTTTCAAAAAAGATTTACCAACCGTTTGGTTGGTGGGTTTTCTACTCTTCAATGGGTATAGAAAGTGCTTTATACCCATAGATGATGTTTGATACACTTCTATGGGTGTGGTTCAATCACAATCAAAAACCCAAAAGTAGGTAGTGGTCATTACTGACCAATTTGGGGGAATGAGCCCTATTGACAAATTTAATGCTAAATGACATAAGAAAAATACCAAAAAGAATGAAAATACGGCTATCTGTCCATAGCGATGCCAGTCTTTCTTTCTTCTTGTACTCCCTTTTTTTCTCCTTTTTTCCTTTTGTTTTGGTGTTTTTGTAAGCGTGCGCATGTTCCTTTCTTTCCTTTATTCTCTCCTCCAATCTTTTTCTCTCTCTTTTCTCTTAATGGCCAAATAGGTGGTGGTGGTGTTGGTGGCCATTGTTGCTTGGGTGAAGCTTTTTTTTGGCTGGCAATTATTGTGACTTTAACAAACTTTTCTTTATGAAACCTTTAACACCCTTAATTTTGTGATTTGCAGGCAAAACATAGCATCACCTTGTGTGTGTGTGTGCTTTTTTTTTTTTTTGGTCTTCAAGATTTTAAGCTTGACTTCATGTGTTATTGGACAATTTGATGTCAAATTAATTTTAAATTTAACTTCTCCAAAGTGAGATGATTTGTTGATAGTCATTTGGCTTATAAATTTTTCGAACTAGTTGAATTGGTGGACTTGCCACGTTGGTGGTGATGGTGGTTGAAAGCGGTTAAGGTTTAGTATTGGAACATAGGAAGAAGGAGGGAAAAAGAAAAAAAATTAAAAAAATTTGAAAACCCATTTCTTTTTATTACAATACCAAACAATCAATAAGGTTTTGGCAATACCCATTGCCATTGAAGAATTTTTTTATGGCCATTGCTATTGCTATTCCATAGGGTATGCCAAACGGGTGGTTAGAAATGGCAACCAACCCACCCGAGGAAGGAGAAATGAGGCAGGGGTGGGAGTGGGGGATTTTCTTAACCCCGCCTCAAATGGGGCAAGGGATGGGGGAACATATCACACTCCATCCCCCACATAAATTTTGACGTAGTATAACATCTATGTATGTTTATATATATATATATATATATGTATAGACAAAACTAGAAGGAATCAGGTTGTGCAAGCACTGCTTAGCCCTACCTATAAAATTCTAGTTGAAATGCATCATATTATAATTTGCTTTCAAATAAAGAGCAATTACAATTGTTAAAAAATGAGCCTAAAAAGTAAGGTTTATTTTTAGTGGAATGTTCCAAAAGTTTGCTCCAACTTGCTTATTGCAATGTAGTAGAGATGTATTGTATAGATAAATAACCGTAAAGAATTTAAAAACCAAACACATGAAAAATGCAAAATTAGTTCAATTTTAACATAAATGGTATATGCTTCATAAAGTTCAAACATCATGCTATTATAATTACAAATGCATAAAATTTCACGACTATTTCTTTTCAAACAAGACACCATCATGTAAGACTCCCATCCTACAAATTCACAATAAAACTTGCAAGAAATTGGAATGGAAGGTTTTTCAATACATAAAAGGGGTACAAAAATTTAGTACCAAAGAATTACTAAATGAAGTGCAAGATTCAATTATGCATTGAAAAGGAACTAAAAAATCAGAATTGCACAACACAAATTTTGCATTTAGATTTAAGACAAACCTCACAAAAGGATAATTGACTTGCAGAACCAAAATAATTGAAGGCTTAATGAATATCAACGAGATCAAGCCAAAATAAATAAATAAATACGTCGTGGTAATAGGATAAAGAGGCAAAAAAGAAAGAAAAATGATAAAAGCTAAATAAAATAAAGTTAATGACAGGTTATCGAGTCTGTGCAATAATAAATACTTACTCAAGTAATATAAATTTTGTATATAGTGGTAAGTAAGGTCGAATCAACAGGGACTAGGGAAATTCATTTTCTTTCGAGTTCAAAGTATGGGGGATTTTTTTTTTATAGAAATGGAAATAACCAAGCAACTCAAATAAAAATAAAATAAATAAATGCAAACTGAACGACAATTTATTAAAATTGAGTTAATGATAAATGAGTTCTAGCCAAGGAATAACTTCGGAAATGATTCATTTAATTGATCATTGATACAATGATAATTTCGTTTATTAACTGACAAACAAGTTATAACTGTCAAACAAGTAATGACAGTCAACCCCTTCTTACGGTATTGGTGATTAAGGTATGACCGTTAATCACTACTCTAATCAAGAAATAATCCTAGGTACGACCTTAAAATTTAATTTCCCAGTTACCTTACAAACTAGAGAAGTCTTGTTTTAACCAAATAATATGCTACAAGGGTTATTTTAAATTGGTCTGAATATTCCCCTGACACAAATCCAATCATGTCAGTTGTCACTATTTTAAACTAATTAAACAATTACGAATTTAACGCTTTAATTGGCTATTGGTTATTAAATTAATCTAAATTCCGGACCCTGGATATTCAATTAATATAACAACCATAAGACATGAAATCAAAGAATATACGAATACCAATAAATAAAATTAATTCGATCTCATAATTTCAGACAAATAAAGTCCTCCGTTATTCCTTGACTAGAAATAAAGATTTAGTTCATCTCGTCGAAGAAAGCCCACGCAAAATTTGTAGAATTAATTGTCTAAAGCATTCTCCAAAATTTAGATGACAAGTCTGAAGAAAAGTCAGAAAACCAAAAATGAAGTGCCTACTGTCTCTCTTGTGGCTGCCCAAAAAACAAAAGATAAGAAAACCTATTCCAAGTCAAATTGTCTTATGAGTAGTCACGTGTGGCACAAAAAGGAATCCTTGTTTCCTAATTGACTAGTTTCCTATTGCTACTAAACTATTAATTTAAAGCAAATTAGAAAGTCTATAACAGTCATCTGATAGAACATCTGTGACTCCACTTCGAGTCTTCAATGCACGGTCGGATAATACACGTCCACTCCCAAGCCTTGTTAGGACATGCAAAATTTAACTTTGACGTGACTATGCCGATCAGCAAATCTAGTGAAAAACTCAAAGTCTTTCCTTCTTTTTTTTATCCAAACCTTTGTAACCAGCACAAATTACCAAATATGAATAAAATCCGTCAATTAACGTAATATTTGGGAAAAGAAAAGATGGAAACAGTTATAAAATTATTGACAAAATTGCAACCTATCAATTTCTCCCACACCTAAACTATGTTTGTCCTCAAGCATATTCAAGCTCAAAAGCACAATCAAGATAACAAGAGTTTGTAACAATTCATATCAACACAGACATCCTACTATCCCAACAAGTCCCCCGAAGCAAAATACACTGAGCTTCAACAATCCTCCCTAGAGCTGTTAACAAAGGCACTCATTACTCACAAAAGTGTATAGGCATAATATACTCTCAAATCAACACTATGGATTGACTTTACCATAAGCTTGCTCGTGTATCATATCTCCACTACTAATAGTGAATCTAATACCAAAAGCTAAGGGATTTAAATAAGGTTGTAATGGGGCTCGAGTGAAGGCAAGATATAAAGAAGAATTGAAAGGTGCAAACATGTCAAAGAAAGTATCAAAAATTTACTGCATGCAACTGAATATCGATTTCACCTCATCCCACAAGATCAAGGTTTTTCTTGCAATTCCCAACAACTTAGCAAGTGAAGGCATGTTCCCAACTTCCATCATTGATCACCAAATGCTAGATTATGCCAAAAAAATATTTGACAAACTGTCTCCTCTTTTTTTCAGAATTTTTTTTTGGAAAATTTGCTAAAACCTATACATCACCTTGTATCAACATAGTATACAATTAAATCAAGACACTTCTTTGACATGAGATTCAATAAGCAAGTCTAAAATGAGAGGCCTTGAGTAACAATTATGGTGTTAAACAAAGAAAAAGTCTTAGGCTCAAACATGGCTCACTAATGGTAAACGAAATAATGGCAGATTTTTAAGAAAGTCAAAAACAGTTTAGATCCTAAGTGCCCTTGTCATTTTCTAGTATCATAATCAACCAAATTGTGATTTCGACGTGCATACCAAAGCAAGTTCTAGAATGATAAACCATGTGCGATAAAAACTCAAGAAAGGAAAATTAGAGCAACTCAAGACATAATTGCTCAACAACAGGCCCAATACACTCACAAAGTGGTTCAAGCATTTTCAAATTCAGCATATTCATCATTCAAAGTCCTTGTCAAGAAAAATAAAATGTCCAGCCAATACAAATTTACCACAAACATTTGCATCTTGATTGCACAAAATCATCATTGCCCATAAAAAGAGAAAAGCTGTCCAAAAGTAACTAGCTAATATAAAAATATTCACAAGTAAACCTAGCTAGCTAACATTACTCCTCCCCCACACCTAAATCTGACATTGTCCTCAATAGAAGAAATAGAGAGCAAAATAAAAAGAAAAAGGGCAACAGCACTTTCTTAAACATGGAGGAGGCAATACTCTGCTACGGCGAAGGAGGAAAAGGGCAGGGAAACCCGCATGATGGAAGAAAGCTGCGAGGTTCTAGGCCATTTTTGCTATTTGATGCTCGACCCGAGTAAGAGGCCCGCTCATCTACTGCATCTCCCTATGAAGAGTCTGGTATTGCTCATTCCAGCAAAATGGAGGTGGCCGGGCACTAATAGAGGGCCCGGGGTCATCACGAAGTATATCGTCAGTCTGTGGGACACAACCTCGATGCTTTCCTCGTCGAGGTGGGGCAAACATGTACTCATCGAGAATGCACTCCACCAATCCCATCTTTTCCAAGCAACCTAGATCCAAGGACTCCATGGAACCTACTAAGTGCAAATCATGGCTAGCCAAATCTAAAACACCTTGGTTGACTACCAAATGAGTAGTGTAGGAGCCCAAGATAAGAGGTTTATTTCTTTTAGGTAGCACCGACTTGAACTGTGTGGCTAACCAACACCTGAGATTAACCTTAATATTATTCAACATGAACCACAAAAAAAAGTATTCAGGTTTGGTCAAGATACTCGAGTTGTCTCTCCTGCCAAAAAAGCTATAGGCAAAAAATCGCTGAACATATCACCAGGCGGGGGACTTAATGAAAGAACTCTTAGACTAACTCGGGTCATATTGCTCCTATCAACCGAAAACTCTTGCCATAACCCCACGTGTCGAGAAGAATGGCTTGACAAAGTCACAAGCACTATTAATGTACTTCCTCATCTCAGATTGGACTCTATCAAGAACACTAAAGGCAAGATTGAACTCTGTGATCGACTGCCTAAACTCTCTACCCATCAATCGATACCTAATCACATTGGGGGTATTGACAGTGAATTCATTGGGTAACTTGAACTCGAATGTGGCATAGAACTCCCTAGTCAACTCAACAAAGGTAGGACATCGAATTCGAATATAGTTGTTCCACCCAATAACCATAAACATCTCATCCATTTCATTAGCAATCCGTAAAGTCTCAAGTGTAGGTTGGTGAATGTATTTATTGGCAATTATCTGCATTTATCTTGCTACTGTGTGAAGTCTAAGTTACCCCTAAAGTGAGCGGGTGAGTCTATGTGTACACCTCTACTCCAACCCAACCTAGCTTTTTGTCATGAAGTGGAGGCAACAGAAGGTTTAGACTTCCTAATTATGGTGGGCTGGGGTGACGAAGTAGTGGCCTTTTTCTTAGTTTTTATCTTTTTCTTGGCCATTGTCGTACTTAATCATCCCAAAGGTGAGAATTGTCCGACGAATCAGGTAAACAGCACAGCAATATAGACAAATCACCCACACCATCAATTCAATAAAGAACCAAATTTTTCACCAAATAAAATTCGCAATCGGAGTCCAATAAGGGCAATTTTACCCCAAGAAAATAAATAATAAGCCTCGCCAAGGAATTGTAAAAAAATAGTACCAATTAAGTTCACCAATGCAACCAGAGAATATATAGATATCACCAATTCACCAGCATATATAGCAATTGATCACCAATTATGCTCAAAAATTGACCAAATCAATTATCAGAACCGCACCGCAATTCGCTTCCAATCACAAGTAGCAAATTTCCTCCAATTGATCCAAAAAAATAATTTCTCAAGCAACAGAACTAGTAATCAACCCAATCAACTAACGTATTTACTAATTATCAACAAAGAATGATTACCGGAAGCAGGGCAATCAAATTTAGAATAATTTCCAAGCGGCTCTCAAATAATTGCCAAACGGTTTCCAAAAAAATTCGGCAAGAAAGCAAAGAAAACCGAACTCACAATCCTAAGACTTCTAGTGAAATGATGCTAGTTTGACTATAATTATGGCAAATGAGATTCTGCAACCAAACCAAAATGGCTGGAAGTATCCGTGATGGCCTCGACTGATGGACGGCGAACAAGGGTGGTGAAACGGCCAAAAATGGTTGGTGGAGGCTATGGGAAAACAAACGGCGAACAAGGATGGCGAGGAGGAGATGAACGACGGTAGAGGAAGCAAGTGGTGATGGGAAAAATGAACGATGACGTTCGGGCAAGCATCGGGCGGTGACCGATTGATGGTGGCAGACACCCAACAACGATGATGTGTCATGATGCGGAACTTAAACTACAAGAAATGTGAAGGCATGGTTCCAGAAGAGAAGGCGTGGAATGAAATGAAGAAAGGTTACAAATGCGTGGAAGCAAAAGCACGCAATAAGAAGGCGTGATTACAGAAGAGGAAGCGTGGAATGAAGTGAAGAAGAGCTGTAGGAGGCGTGGAAGCAAAATCACGCTTTCTCTTGGAAATAGCTCAAGGAACGTGACTGCAACGGTGTAACAACTTCTGACATCAGCATGACACGTGGACCAATAGGAGCGTAGCATAGAAAGTTAGTTATCAAGCATTGGCTTTATATAGGGAACTTTTGTATGGTTATTAGGAGAATATATTCACAAATTCAGTGTATTGGTTGGGGAAATTCCTCTTCCATTCTTGCTTTCCTTTTCTCAGTTTTTCTTGCATTTCTGTTCATCTTCTTCACTGTAACCATTAATTCTGCTTCAGAGCTCATTACTTAATATAATCTTAATTCTCAATTCGTCCAAGTTAGTTTCACTTCTGTTATTACTCCATTGCTGCAACTTTAAGATACCAGAGCTAGTTACCCTCTGGTTCGATACCATTATAGTGGTATCAGAGCCACCTACGAGCCATTGGGATGACTAAATCACAGGAAGATATCAGGAAAGACCTTACTGACTTGGGCAGTGTTGTGAGAACCTTCGCCAATAAGAGTGATGGACTGGAGCAGGCAGTAAGGGCCATAGAGCATAGACAGGAAGGTACTGATAAGGCTATTAAGAACCTGGACCAAAAGTATGAGGGGATGATGAACATGATGGCTCAGATCATGGCCAAATTGAATGACAACGGGAAAGGGGTAGAAGGGGGTAGTTATGGGAGTGAGCCAAGGATAGAAATAACCACAGATAAAGCTGAGAAGATAGGGAGCAAAGGGGGAGCCAGGCTACCAAAGATGGATTTCCTTACATTTGATAGAGACAACCCCAGAGAATGGGTCAAGAGGGCAAATAAATATTTCCAAATCCATGGAGTGGAAGAAGGGATGAAATCAGACATTGCTCAGTTCCATTTTAAGGAGAAGGCAGATATCTGGTTCCATGAGATGTACCATGAGAAGGGAATGGTTCCATGGAAGGAGCTAGCAACAGCAGTATGCGAGAGGTTTGGAGAAGGAGATCCAGAGAAGGCCATAGAGGAGTTTAACAAACTGATGCAGACTGGAAGTGTAGCTGAGTACCTGGAGAGGTTTGAACAGCTGAAATCCATGGTAATGATATTCCTTCCTGGACAACCTGATTCTTACTATAAATCATGCTTTCTTAGTGGCTTAAAACAAGAGATAGTGAGTATGGTTAGAATGACCAGACCCCTCACCCTAGCAGACACCATTGAAGCTGCTAAACTGCAAGAGAGGAACCTGGAAGCCATTAGGAAAACATAGGGGAAGATGATGCAAAAATACTCTCCCTCACCCAGTACCCCACCTATTAACAAATAGAATGATGTGTGCACGAGGCTCGGCCCACGCAATGACCCAGTCCGAGTCCCATCGGGCCCAGTCACACGTGCACGGGCCAAACTCTTCAAGGAATCCCTCCAAACCCTTGTTCGAGTTGTCCAAGAACAACATGGAGCCCATAGAAATATTGAAGGCTTAGAAAGAGACAATCAAGTGGCCTACACCTTGATCGTAGCCCATGAAGAATCAAGTGGGCCTCCACGTGAGTTGGCCGAGTAAGACCTTAGTCTTTGATATTCATTAGATTGGATTAGTTGCTTAGTAGACTGGGCCGGCCCATCTTTACACCAAGATGGCCGACCACCCCTTTAAGGTTTCCTTAGGGTTTCTTTTATTGTCTTGCTTTGTAAGATTACGGACACAAGTTTGATGAGTAAAATTCTTAGTATCTTTCGATTTTCCTCTTGAGAGAGAGTCGAGCCTTTTACTTGCTTGGCAAGGGGTTTAAGCAATCTTGCATCTCGTCCTAGGTTGTTCTACCGACCTATCCCGTGGAGTAAGCACCTTCATTGGAGTCGTCGTCCTACCATCTTGAATCAAATCGTGTCGTCCGTTTGGTTCTAGATCCCGCAATTCCAAGCGTTGGACAACCTCGCTAGATCCTTGGGCAAACGTGCTACGTGTCTCGAAACAAGTTGATCGAGAAACGTATCAGTTGGCTTCAGAGCTTTGGTAGAGGTATCTTCCGTTATATCCGTAGTTTTGTCTTAGATTTCTTTATTTCCGCTACCTTGTTTCAAAAAAATTCTGTTTGTTAGCATTGTTGCTTTGTTGTGCCGTTTCATTCTTTTGTTGTCAAGAAATTCTGGTCGTTGTTTTGTTGTTGAAGTCGAGTCCAAATCTGTCCGTTTGTGCCTTGTGTTACAAAAAAAAAAAAAGTTTGGTCCGTTGTTCTTGTTGCGTCGTTTGTCAAAAAAAAAAAAGAAGATCCTGCTCGTTAGTTTCTTGTCCTTGTCGCGTCGCTTCATTGAAGAAAATTCTGTCCGCTACTTGTGTGTCGTATTGCTTCTAAACTCTGGTTTCGTTTGTGTGCTCGAATCTGACCATTTGTGTCATAGTAGCATCCCATAGTTGTGTTTCCCAAAGCTGCCCGCACTTGGTTCCTTGGTTGCATCAAATCTGTCCACGGCTTGTTGTCCTTACAAGTCGCTAATCAATTTTCCCAATTCTGTCCAAAGTTGTACGTTATTGTTGCTAGCTCTAATCTGATCAGGTTTGGTACTCTTGTTGCATCAATTCTGCCTAGCAATTGGTCTTAGCCGAACTACAAAAAAAAAAAAAAAAGGTGCGGCTAGAGCTTTGCGCGGCTAGGGTTTGTGCGGCTAGGGTTTTTTTCCTTTGGTCGTCAAATCTGTCCAGGTGTTCAATTGTTTATCTAAGTTGTTTGCAAAGCTTCCTAAAACTGATTTTGTGGTTAAGCTTGTTTGGCGTTGGAATCTTGAAGAGGAACTACAATAACCGAGGGTTTCTTGAGTTTCTTGAAATTAATCTTGAAGTTCTTGGAAGTTCTTGATAAGATCTTGGAGTTTTGGGGCTGGTGGTTGTAGCAAGGATAGGGCTGACCGGAATCTAGTTGTAAACCTCTCGGCTAGGTGTAGTTACATTGCCAAGTCAAAAAAAAAAAAAGAAGGAAGCAAATCGGAGGAACAAAGGCCGAACAAGAAAAAGGAAAAGAACTTGGGTCTTTTATTGCCAAACAACAACCATTACATATTGTTTCTAAGCCAACCAGAAAATTCGAACAAACAAAAGAGAGAAACTCAAAAGTTTTGGCCTACCTCTTCTTGAACTTCTTGATCACCTTGAACTTTGATTACTTGTACTACCTTTTGGGATTCTTGGGTCTTGAAGACTTGCACTTCTCTCCGAATAAAAAGTTTCTTGTAAGATCTTGCATCCATACGAGGCCTTCTTGGTTTAGGCGTAAATTTCTTGGGAGTTTCTTGAACAAGTCGCTTGGGAGATTCTTGAGTAACATTACTCGCGTTACCTTGGGAAACCATTGTCTTGAACAAGGACCAAACTGTCTTGGAAGGGGAGGGGCCGAATTGAAATCTGGTTTGGAGTAGAAGGAGAGCCGAACTTCTTGGAGGAAGGTGCGGCTGCTTAGGAGGGTTTTTATAGGAAGGTTAGCCGACTTTGGGAAAGGATTAAGTGGGAGGAAATTCTGCAAAATTTCGGCCAAAGGGGAGAAAGGCTGAATCTGATTTTGGAGAAGCCATTGGAAGTGTTAAAGGCTGGTCAAGGGAGGACTTCAAGGCTGACTTGTTTTCCCAATTGATTTAGGAAACTAAGAACTTGGATAACTCTAAGATCACTTGGACACCTCCCTACTTTCTCTCCTTGCTTTAGGGGTCTACTCCTACTTTCACTCCTACGTTTTAGGACCCACTCCTACATCTTAGAAATTCTAGGGTTTTTGTTCTTCTTAGAATTTTTTTTCCAAGTCTGTCCGCCCCAACAACCTTCAAATTCGACCACTCCATCTCAAATATATCATCCAATTGTGTCCTACACTCTTGCTTACTCTTGTGGGGAAAAGTTGGTGACAATTATTTGGGCTTGAGCAGCATTTCTCAAACTACCTAACCCAACAGGTAAAGGTGTTTGGTAAGTCCATTGGAGAGCTTTGAGTGACACACACGAGCGTGAGTGATACACTAAGGGAGTGAAGTAAGGACATACTTGCAATTTTCTTTTGGTACTAACCTTGTTGCAGGGCGTAAGAAGAGACATGGAGCAAGATCAACAACCACCTTCCAAAGACTATTCCCTGTTGTTCACCGCCATGAGGCATGAGTTCAATCGCATTAGTGAGCAACAAATGGAGAAGTTGCACAACTGGTTTGATGAACTCGCCAAGAGTCTCACCCCAGGCTCTCGTTCTGGGTCACGCAACCTGAGTAGCCGTGGCCTCAAAGGAGCACCCAGTGAGGACTACTCCGCCAATGAAGAAGACGAGCAACCCGAGAAGCCGCGACGGGACACGCCTAAGAACGAACTCAAGGGACTTAAGATTCAAGTCCCCGCATTCAAAGGCAAAAGTGACCCTGAAACTTACTTGGAGTGGGAAGGCCGTATCGAGATGGTCTTCGACTGCTACGACTACAGCGAGGAACAAAAGGTTAAAGTTGCCACCGTGGAGTTCACCGACTACGCACTAGTCTGGTGTGACCAAGTGAGGGCCAATAGGAGGAGGATGGGAGAACCACGTGTCCGGACTTGGCGAGAACTCAAGGCACTAATGCGCAAGCGATTTGTTCCTAGCTACTACAATCGCGATCTCCACTCGAAACTTCAAACCCTCACTCAAGGCAACATGAGTGTGGAGGACTACTACAAAGAGATCGAGATGGCCATGATGAGGGCCAACATTCAAGAGGACAATGAAGCCACGATGGCTAGGTTTCTTAGAGGTCTCAATCCTGACCTTCAGGAAGCCTTGGAGTTCCAACATTACTTGGACATGCACGACCTTCTAGAACTCGTTATTAAGGCCGAGCGGGGGAAGAAACTCAGACGAGAAGCACGTACTTTCCAATCTTCTAACACCACTTCATAGAGGGGCAACCAACCACGAAGAGCGACCTACGAAGTTGGAAGTACGGCGACACCAACCTCTTCTAACCGAATCCAAGGTAACGCCTCTAACCGCAATTCCTATTCTACCCCTAACAAGATTTCCGATGCATCCAAGTCCACTTCGAAGGCACCGCAAGAGACTCCTAAGACTAGGAGTAGGGACATCAAGTGCTTCAAATGCCAAGAGTTTGGCCATATTCAGTCTCAATGTCCAAACCAACGGGTCATGCTCATCACTCACAATGGCGAGATTGTGTCTGATAATGACGATTGTGAGGAGATGCCCGAATTGGTCAAAGACGACTGCCTGGAAGAAGAGTCAGCTGAGGAGGATTGCTCGCCTACACAAGGAGAAGTAGGGTGCTTGGTGGCACGATGAATGCTAACCGCCCGAATTAAGGATGACGAGCAACTGCAACACGAGAACCTGTTTTACACCCGCTGTAAGGTAGGAGACAAGGTGTGCAGCCTCATCATCGACGGTGGGAGTTGCACGAATGTGGCAAGCCTACTCATGGTTGAGAGTTTAGGGCTTCCTACTACTAAACATCCACACCCTTATCGCCTCCAATGGCTGAGTGAGGATGGAGAGGTACGTGTCTTCAAGCAGGTACGCGCTCCCTTTGCCATTGGAACTTACACTGATGAAGTTGTTTGTGACGTCGTGCCTATGCATGCAACCCATGTCATCCTGGGTCGACCCTGGCAATTTGACAAACACGTCACATTCGACGGAAGGGTAAACAAGTACACACTCTTGCATGATGGCAAGCGCAAGGTCCTCACCCTACTTACACCTGCACAAGTGTATGAGGACCAACTTAAGTTGCAAAGAGAGTGTGAGCAAGACCGTCAAAGGAGAAAACAAAAGGCGGTCGACCCTGGCAACGGCTCCACTTCTACAAGTGGGCCATCGACCAAGGGTCAAGTGAGCACATCTAGTGTTACACGTGACAACTCACCCACTACACACACCACTAGGAAGCAAAACATGATTATTAAGGCTAAGGATGTTAGAAAAGTTGTGAATTATGACCAGCCAGTACTTCTCATGATTTGCAAACATGTGCTCTTAGATGTTGTTGAACTCGATAAGGCGTTGCCTGCGAGTATGCTAGCTCTCTTGCAAGAATTTGAGGATGTTTTCCCTGATGAGGTCCCTGATGGCTTACCACCCATTCGAGAGATTGAACACCAAATCGACCTCATTCTTGGAGCACCACTGCCCAACAAACCTGCTTGTCGCATGGGTCTTGAGGAGACTAAGGAACTTCAACAGCAAGTTGATGGCCTGTTAGGTAAGGGTTGGGTGAAAGAGAATCTCAGTCATTGCGCTGTGTCTGTGATACTTGTCCCAAAAGAGGATGGTACTTGGCGCATGTGCACTGACTATCGGGCTGTAAATGCTATCACTGTCAAATATCGCCATCCCATTCCTAGACTTGATGATATGCTTGATGAACTCGATGGTGCTATTATTTTCACCAAAATTGACTTAAGGAGTGGTTATCATCAAATTAGGATGAAAGAAGGCGATGAGTGGAAAACAGCCTTCAAAATCAAACATGGTCTCTATGAGTGACTAGTCATGCCTTTTGGCTTGACCAATGCCTCTAGCACCTTCATGCGACTAATGAATCATGTCTTGAGACATTTTATTGACAAATTTGTCATTGTTTACTTTGATGACATCCTGATCTATAGTCGTAGTGAGCATGAGCACTTAAAGCATGTGAGATTAGTTCTTGAGACACTTCGACAGGTGCGTCTATACGCTAACCTCAAGAAGTGCACCTTTTGTACTAACGAACTTGTGTTTTTAGGCTATGTGGTAAGTTTGCAGGGCATCAAGATGGGCAAATCCAAGATTGAGGCTATCGAGCAATGGCCAACTCCCACATCCATCCCTGACGTGCGCAGCTTTCTTGGATTGGCGAGCTTCTACCGGCGATTTGTCAAAGATTTTAGCACCATTGCCGCCCCATTGACCGCCGTGACAAAGAAGAATGACAAGTTCCATTGGGAAGAATCACAAGAAAAAGCATTTTTCGCCCTCAAGGACGCACTCACACATGCACCTGTGTTAGCATTACCAAACTTTAACAAGACTTTTGAAATTGAATGTGATGTTTCTGGTGTAGATATTGGAGCAGTTCTCATGCAAGACAAGAGGCCTTGTGCCTTCTTTAGTGAGAAGTTAGGAGGAGTTGCATTAAACTATCCCACGTACGACAAGGAGTTGTACGCATTAGTGAGGGTCTTGGAGACCTGGCAACACTATCTTCGCCCTCGGGAGTTCGTGATACACACTGATCACGAGTCATTGAAGTACCTCAAGGGACAACCCAAGTTGAGTAAGAGACATGCCAAATGGGTAAGTTTCATTAACACCTTCTCTTATGTCATTAAGTATAAGACTGGCAAAACGAATGTGGTAGCTGATGCCTTATCACGTAGACATTTCTTGCTTGCCTTTCTTGATGCCAAGTTACTAGGGTTCGAAATGATTAAGAAACTCTACACAAATGATCATGACTTTGGGGATATATATACTGCTTGTGTTAAGAACCCGCATGGAAAGTACTTCTTGCATGATGGATTCCTATTCCATGTAGATAAACTGTGTGTGTTTAATTCTTTCATTCGTTATCTTTTAATTCGAGAGACACATAGTGGTGGTCTCATGGGCCACTTTGGCATTGCCAAGACTCTGGCCATGTTACAAGAACATTTTTACTGGCCCCATATGCGTCGAGATGCTGAACGCATGGTTGGTAGGTGTGCTACTTGTCACAAGGCAAAGTCTAAGACAAATCCATATGGCTTGTATACCCCATTACCTATCCCTCACCATTCTTGGGTTGACTTGTCTATGGACTTTGTACTAGGTTTGCCTAAATCACCAAGGGGTAATGATTCCATATTCGTGGTGGTCGATAGATTTTCTAAAATGGCTCATTTTATTCCTTGTCACAAAACTACTGATGCATCTCATATTGCTAATTTATTCTTCAAAGAGATTGTCCGTCTGCATGGTATGCCCAGAACTATTGTTAGTGACAGAGATGTGAAGTTCCTGAGTTACTTTTGGAAGACTTTGTGGTCCAAATTGGGCACTAGATTATTATTCTCCACCACTAGTCATCCACAAAGTGATAGACAAACTGAAGTTGTCAATCGCACACTTGGCACTTTACTTCGGGTCTTGATTAAAAAGAATCTTAAGTCTTGGGAAGAGTGCTTACCTCATGTTGAATTTGCCTACAATCGAACTGTGCATAGTGCAACACAATAGTCTCCCTTTGAGATTGTTTATGGCTTCAACCCCCTGACCCCCCTTGATTTGGTGCCCTTACCTTCCTCTGAGCACACAAGCTTAGATGGAAAAAAAAAACTGATTTTGTGCGCAGGTTACATGAAGCCGTGCCAGCAAACATTGATAAGCGTACGCAGCAATACATCCAGCAAGCCAACAAACACCGTCGCAAGATGATTTTTGAGCCTGGAGATTGGGTTTGGCTACACTTGAGGAAAGAGCGATTCCCCAAGCAATGTCAAAGCAAACTATCCCCAAGAGGTGATGGACCATTTCGAGTGCTCCAACGCGTCAATGACAACGCCTACAAATTGGAGCTACCTGGGGAATACAATGTTAGTGCAACCTTCAATGTCGCGGACCTAAACCCATTTCTTGACGAGGAGGATCCAGATTTGAGGGCAAATCCTTCTCAAGAGGAGGGAACTGATGTGTGCATGACCCTCGGCCCACGCAATGACCCAGTCCGAGTCCCATCGGGCCCAGTCACACGTGCACGGGCCAAGCTCTTCAAGGAATCCCTCCAAACCTTTGTTTGAGTTGTTCAAGAATAACATAGAGCCCATAGAGATATTGAAGGTTTGAAAAGAGACAATCAAGTGGCCTACACCTTGATCGTAGCCCATGAAAAATCAAGTGGGCCTCCACGTGAGTTGGCCGAGTAGGGCCTTAGTCTTTGATAATCATTAGATTGGATTAGTTGCTTAGTAGACTGGGCCGATCCATCTTTACACCAAGATGGCCGACCACCCCTTTAAGGTTTCCTTAGGGTTTCTTTTATTGTTACCTCTAGCCTATAAATAGGCTTGCTTTGTAAGATTACGGACACAAGTTTGATGAGCAAAATTCTTAGTATCTTTCGATTTTGCTCTTGAGAGAGTCGAGCCTTTTACTTGCTTGGCAAGGGGTTTGAGCAATCTTGCGTCTCGTCCTAGGTTGTTCTACCGACCTATCCCGTGGAGTAAGCACCTTCATTGGAGTCGTCGTCCTACCGTCTTGAATCATATCGTGTCGTCCGTTTGGTTCTAGATCCCGCAATTCCAAGCGTTGGACAACCTCGCTAGATCCTTGGGCAAACGTGCTACGTGTCTCGAAACAAGTTGATCGAGAAACGTATCATAGAATTTCCCTCCACACACTAAAATGAAGTGGCCTAACTTCCAATATAGGAGGCCAGAGCCTTTTCCCAATAAAAATGTTAGAACAGGAACTCATACAGTAGATCAATTCAAAAAAATCACTCCCTTTAAGCTTAGCTACAGAAGAGAAAAGGGGTTGTGTTTCAAGTGTGCTGAACCATATACCTTGGGACATGTTTGCAAACAAGCTCACCTGAATTACATACTAGTAGATGAGTCTGTGGGGATAGGGGAGACACAAGAAGAACCAGGGAATGATATAGAAGAGTTCTGTGACTGTTCAGAGGGGAAGTTGAGTAATGAAAATATAGAACTGTCCATCCATGCATTGGCAGGAGGAACTGAGCATAAGACCCTTAAACTGAAAGGTAGGATAGCAGGGAGATAGATCATAATACTGGTAGATAGTGGTAGTACCCACTATTTTATTGATGAAAGGTTAGCAGAGACCATACAACTACAGGCTATTGGGACCCCCTTGATAGTCAAGGTTGCCAATGGAGAAAAGTTGGAATCTAGACAATTGCAAGGAGCTTTGCAGTGGGGAATGCAGGGATACAAATTCACATATTAGTTCAACACCTTGAAACTGGGGAGCTGTCACATGGTTTTAGGAGGGAACTGGCTAGCCAAGTATAGCCCTATTAAGTTTGATTTCAGACAACTATCCACGAGATTTCTGCTGGGGAGACAACCAGTAGAGTTGAAGGGGGAAGTCAGTGGACTGAAACTTAGGGCCATCAAGGGGAGTAAACTGGCCAGATAGAGGAGGAAGCAAACATATGGGATAACTACCCAACTATATGTAGTAGAGGAGGAAAGGGAGAACTCTGAATTAATACCAACAGGGATGAAAGATTTGTTAGACAGGTTTGAAGGAGTGTTTGCTAAGCCTCAAGGCATGCCTCCAATGAGGAGCCATGACCACAGTATTCCATTGAATGAAGGAGCTGCCCTATTCCAGATCAGGCCATATAGGTGCCCCTATGTACAGAAGTCAGAAATAGAGAGGTTGGTAAGAAAGATACTGCAAATGGGAATCATACAGCCTAGCAATAGCCATTTTGCATCCCCAGTATTGCTAGTCAAGAAAAAGGATGGTAGCTGGAGGTTTTGTGTGGACTACAGACAACTTAATGAACTCACATTAAAGGACAAGTTTCCTATGCCCCTGATACATGAACTACTTGATGAACTGCATGGCTCAAAATACTTCACCAAGATTGACTTGAGGGCTGGTTACCATCAAATCAGAGTCAAGGTGGAGGACAGACACAAGATAGTCTTTAAGACTTACCAAGACCTTTATGAATTCAAGGTTATGCCCTTTGGCTTGACCAATGCTCCAACAACATTCCAGAGCCTCATGAATCACATTTTCAAGGATCAGTTGAGGAGGTATGTCTTGATTTTCTTTGATGACATACTAATTTACAGTCCCTCTCTGGAAGTACACCTGTAGCAGGTAGCAGAAGTGCTGAACATACTAAAGGAACACCAGCTGTATGCCAAGAGAAGTAAATGCTCCTTCGCACAGACAAAGGTGAAGTACCTTGGCCATATTATCTCAGAAGAAGGAGTGATGGCAGATCCAAAGAAGGTGGAGAGTATGATGAACTAGCCCAAACTAGTCTCTGTTAAAGAGCTCAAGGGATTTCTTGGCTTAACAGGATATTATAGAAAGTTTGTAAAGGGGTATGGAACTATTGCAAAGCCTCTCACCATATTACTAAAGAAGGAAGGATTTCACTGGAGTGCAGAAACAGATGAGGCTTTTCAGCAACTTAAACTGGCAATGTGCAGCACCCTTATGCTGGCCCTACCTGATTTCACTAAGCCATTTGAAGTTGAAACTGATGCTTGCTATGAAGGAATTGGAGCAGTGCTGATGCAGGATAGGAAGCTAATAGCATTCTTAAGCCAAAGCTTGGGACCCAGAAACTTGGGAATGTCTATTTATGAGAAGGAATTACTAGCCTTGGTAACTGCTGTCACCAAATGGAGGCACTATCTAGAGGGAAATCACTTCATCATTAAGACGGATCATCAGAGTCTTAAGTACCTCCTAGACCAAAGAGTTACCACAACACTTCAGCAGAAGTGGCTCACCAAACTATTAAGACTTAGCTATGAGATACAATACAGGAAAGGGAAGGAGAATGTAGCTGCAGATGCTCTATCCAGAAGGGCAAGTAGAGAGGAAGGAGACTGTACTGAACTGACTTGTGTTATTTCTGAATAGATGAAGGAAGTTATAGAAAGCTATCAAGGGGATGAAGAGGTGCAAAACCTAATCAGACAACTGTTACTCACACCTAGTAGCCCACCAGACTACTTTTATCAGGATGTAGTGCTCAGATAAAAAGGTAGGATAGTAGTAGGCACAGCAGGAGGGATAAGGAGGAAGATTATTGCTGCACTACATGAGTTTCAGTTAGGAGGACACTCAGGAGTGTAAGCCAGTTATCTCAGGGCTAGACAACTTTTTAACTGGACGGGTATGTATAGGGACATCAAGAGTATTGTGCTGCAATGTAATACATACAAGAAATGTAAAGATGAACACACAGCCTATCCAGGGCTCCTGTAGCCACTCCATATTCCCCAATACTCTTGGAGCCATGTCACCATGGATTTCATTGAAGGATTACCCACATCTGAGAAGAAGGATACCATTATGGTAGTCATGGACAAATTCACCAAATCAGCTCACTTTATCAGCTTATCTCATCCTTTTGATGCACTAACAGTGGCCAGGATATTCTTAGATCAAGTCTGTAAATTACATGAAGTGCCTCTCAGTATGCTCTCTGATAGGGACAAGGTATTTACTAGCCAATTTTGGACTGAGATGTTCACTCTGCTAGGGACTAAACTGGATTTAAGCACTGCATACCACCCCCAAATAGATGGCCAATCTGAAAGGGTGAATCAAGTGCTGGAGATATGCCTGAGGTGCATGACTCACTTGGAGCCTAAAAGATGGAATGCTTGGCTCTCTCTTGCTGAGTATTGGTATAACACCAACTACCACATTGCCATTCGAATGAGTCCATTTGAAGCTCTGTATAGGATACCCCCCTTTCCAATTGGCACTAGGTCCCTACATTCATACCAGGGTGGCTACTGTAGAAGACTATTTGAAGGACAGACAGAGGCTGGATGAGCTACTCAAAAGGAATCTACAGGAGGCACAAGATAGAATGAAACTGTATGCTGATCAGAAGAGGAGTGAAAGAACCTTCAATGTAGGAGATTGGGTATACTTGAGATTGCAACCTCACAGACAGACCACTGTGGAGCTAAGGGGAAATACCAAGTTGTCTGCCAAATATTTTGGGCCTTATCAGGTGATACAAAGGATAGGAGAGGTAGCATACAAGCTTAAGCTGCCTGAAGGAGCTAAAATACATCATGTCTTCCATGTGTCCTTATTAAAGAAGAAGGTGGGGAACCATACGACTCCTATACTCCAGTTGCCAAATGTAGACGAAAAAGGACACCTTAGAGTGGAACCAGTGGCAGTGATAGATCGAAGAATTGTCAAGAAGAAGAATGCTGCAACTGTGTAATGGCTCATTCACTGGTAGGGTACTACACCAGCTGAAGCTACTTGGGAAGATGCTGAACGAATTGAAAAGAAGTTTCCTGAGTTTGAATCTTGAGGACAAGATTGTATAAGAAGGGGCAATTGTCATGATGTAGAACTTAAACTACAAGAAATGTGAAGGTGTGGTTCCAGAAGAGAAGGCGTGGAATGAAATGAAGAAAGGTTACAAAGGCGTGGAAGCAAAAGCACACAATAAGAAGACATGATTACAGAAGAGGAAGTGTGGAATGAAGTGAAGAAGAGCTATAGGAAGCGTGGAAGCAAAATCACGCTTTCTCTTGAAAACAGCTCAAGGAACGTGACTGCAACGGTGTAACAACTTCTGACATCAGCATGACACGTGGACCAATAGGAGCGTAGCATAGGAAGTTAGTTATCAGGCATTGGTTTTATATAGGGAACTTTTGTATGGTTATTAGGAGAATATATTCACAAATTCAGTGTATTGGTTGGGGAAATTCCTCTTCCTTCTTGCTTTCCTTTTCTCAGTTTTTCCTGCATTTCTGTTCATCTTCTTCACTGTAACCATCAATTATGTTTCTGAGCTCATTACTTAATATAATCTTAATTCTCAATTCGTCCAAGTTAGTTTCACTTCTGTTATTACTCTATTATTGCTGCAACTTTAAGATACCAGAGCTAGTTACCCTCTGGTTCGATACCATTACATGATGGTGACGATAGTGATGACCACAATGGGAGAGAGAAGACGGCCGTGAGTGCTCGATGACAGGCGGCGGTGAGGTCAAAATAGGGTTCAATCATGCGATTGGGGAAGAAAGGAGGAAAGAAAAAGGAAAGGAAGAAAGAAGAAAGAAAGAAAGAAAAGAAAGGAAAGAAAAGAAAGAAAGAAAAGAGAAAAAGAAAGAGAAAGAGAAAAAAAGAAATTTTTTTTCAATATTCTCTTTTTTTTTCTTTTGTTCTCTTTTTCTGTTTGAATTTGAAATTTTTTTTTTTGCGTTCACTAGAACAAGATACGGGCATATCAAAAAGTGGAGAGTTTTCTGACGGTGATTTTTGAAAATTTTTTCCTAGCACGTGACCAGAAGGCATGAGCACATCAAGAAGTAGGAGAGTTTTCTAACGGTGACTTTTGAAAATTTCCTCTTAGCACGTGACCAGAAGGCGCAGGTACATCAAAAAGTAGGAGAATCTTCTGACGGTGACTTTTAAAAATTTCTTTCTAGCACGTGACCAGAAGGCGCGGGCACATCAAAAAGTGGGAGAGTCTTCTGACCATCTACCACAAAAGAAATTCTCTCCAACTTCACCAATGAGCGTGGGTGCACCAAAATCATAGAGAGTCTTCGAATCGTCATTTTTGGATGCTTCGAAGTGAAACATGCCTTGCAAGCATGGGCGCATGATTCGTCCCTGAAGTCTTCTGGAAACTTGTGATGGATATAGCTATATTCATCCTTCAATTCGGAATTGTGTACCCCTTCTAGTGAACTATTTCTTGATTAAAAGAAACAAAATCACATAAATCATATCTAAAAACAAAACAAAAAGCATAAAACAACTTAAAATTAAAGAAATTATTGGGTTGCCTTTCAAGCAGTACCTTTCTTTAATGTCTTTGGCTAGACGTGACCAATTGTCCTTAATTTGAATAAGTTGGATTCCTGAATCACATCATCTCTACCACTTCATCTGGAAAACCCATATAATATGGTTTTAGACGATGCCTATTTACACAAATTTCTTGTCCATCTTTAAGTTTTAGATTTCCACTGCACAAAAATGGAAGACATGAGTGACTACAAAAGGACCAATCCAGCGAGAATGTAATTTATCTGAAAAAATTTGAAGTCTCGACTGATAGAAAAGAACTTTTTGGCCAATTTCAAAGATCTTTCTCGAAATTTGTTAATCATGGAAAGCCTTATTCCTCTCTTTATAGAGTGTTGCATTCTCATAGGCTTCATTTTGGATTTCTTCTAACTCTTGAAATTGGAACTTCCTATGCTCCCCGGCCTCTTATAGGTCCATATTGCATTGCTTTATTGTCCAAAATGCCCTGCGTTCAAAATCTATTGGAAGATGACATAACTTTCCTAATACCAACCTATAGGGAGACCTCCCTATAGGTGTCTTGTACGTGGTCTGGTATGTCCAGAGTGTATCTTCCAACCTTTGGCTCCAATCCTGTCTATCAAGACGCACCATCTTTTCCAAGATAGACTTAATTTCCTTGTTTGATACCTCTGCTTAGCTATTTGTCTTAGGGTGATATGAGATTGAAACCTTATGAAGGACATCATACCTCCTAAAGAGTGCGGCTATGGTCTTATTGCAGAAATAAGTCCCTCTATCACTAATAATGGACCTTAATATTCTAAAGCGTACAAAAATGTTGGACTTAATAAAATCTGAAATCACTTTCGAATCATTAGTTCGGGTGGCTTTAGTTTTCACCCATTTTGACACATAATCAACTGTCAAAATAATATATAAAATACCAAATGACGTAGGGAAAGGCCCCATAAAATCGATACCCTAAACATCGAAAACCTCCACAAAAAACATGGGGGTCTATATAGCATTTGATCCTTACGAGCAATATTGCCTACTCTCTGACATCTATCACAAGATTTACAAAATACATATGCATCTTTATAAAGAATGCTAGTAAAACCCGTTTTCTAGCACCTTATCAGCCGTTCTTTTAGATCCGAAATGACCTCCACATACAAAAGTATGACAAAAAGTGAGTATAGAATGAAATTCATTTTCACCCACACATTTTTTCATTACCTAATCCACGCACCACTTTCATAGGTAAGGATCGTCCCATATAAAGTATTTGGCATCACTTTTCAATTTGTCCTTTTTTTGCCTTAGACCACCCTGCAGGCAATTTACTAGTCACTAAATAGTTAACTATATTGGCATACCAAGGTAAAAAAGAATTAATATAAAGTAATTGGTCATCTGAAAAAGCTTATCTTAATGGAAATTCTTCTTCAAGAGCAGGTACTCGACTCAAGTGATCAACCACCAGGTTTTATGCTCCTCTTTTACTTCGAATCTCTAGGTTGAACTCTTGTGGGAGTAGTATCCATCTAATCAACCATGACTTTGCATTTTTCTTCATCAGCAAGTACTGCAGGGTTGCATGATCAGAATATACGATAACCTTAGCACTTAATAAATATGATTTGAATTTTTCTAAGGCAAAAATAATAGCTAGGAGTTCTTTTTTGGTGGTGGAGTAATTAAGTTAGACTCCATTCAAGGCTCTTGAGGTATAGTAAATAGCGTCAGCCGCTCTTCCCACTCTCTGTCCTAGTACTGCTCCCACTGCATAGTCACTGGTGTCACACATAATCTCGAATGAGAGATTCCAATCAAGGGGTTGGATAATCGGCGGTGAAGCCAAGAGCTCTTTTAACTTATCAAATGCCATTCTACACTCGTCATTGAATTCAAAGGTCACCTCTTTTTGTAACAGATTAAATAGAGGGACTCCAATTTTTGCAAAATTTTTGATAAACCTATGATAGAAGCTTGTATGTTCAAGAAAAGAGTGTACTTCCCGCACACTTGTGGGGTAAGGTAAAGCAGACACGATATCTATTTTGGTCTTATCAATTTCGATACCTCTTGATGACACTATGTGACAGCCCTACCTTCCCCTAAGGCGGACCAAAGGGGTTAGCGGACTGCCTGCCCAACTCTCGCCAGGACTACTAGGACAAAATTAACACAATCTAAACATTCCAAAGTGTAATACTGCACTTAACGATTCTACCACCATAGGGAAAGAACAATTCCAAGCCAAAACAACACATGAACATTACTAAATACTTCAATATACACAAGGTTACAACTTTACAGATCAAAAGAAAATGTTCGATCAAGGTACATTTAAGGTTTTCCACCTATCGAAGAGCTATACAAAAGAATATTTAAACTAGCTCAACTCATGCTTAAAAGCTCCATAACCTTCAAAAGATACTCCCTGTAAGAAAAACAAAGTCAACAAGGTGAGCTTTCGTCCAATGAGGTACATCACGCAAGTAAACAAAATTCACATAAGCACAAAGTTGCTCAATCCAAATACGTTCAATAAATGAATCAACTAGCACCACATTTCAATAAAGATTTCTAAAAGGATACGGTCGGCTCTCAAGAGCCCTTTTCCTCGCTTGCCGTACTTGATCTTGCCTCGTTGACCCTCCGTCAACGTTTAAGGAGTAACCAATACCGTAGACTCCACTTTCTCTGATTCCTTCCATCTCACATACTCCTACCGGGCTCGAATTTCAACCAGTTCAGTAATGTTAACACTCGAGTATACCGGAATCAAGAATCTCGTACCCATCGATTCCTTAGAAACAGTCCTCCATGGCTTATCAATTTCCTCGACCAAGCCCTTGTTGGCTCGATTTAATTGACTACCAATGGGGTTGAGCTCAAAATCAACAATATAAGTCGTTGGATACACGTCCAAATGACACCAATTCAAGTATAATCAAGACAATTCAAGTGATACAGTAAACAGTCAATTAAGCCATAGAGTATGAGACTGATAAAGTACACCCTTGTCTCAACCAGTATCATCAGTAAACACAAACATTCCAATCATAAATCTCAAGTATAACAAAGCCAAGAAGTATCAATCATGTGAGTAGTACACTCACCAATCAAACAAAAGTAATTTCACAAATTTCCGTCCAATGAGCGCATTGGGTCACCGGCAGACCCTAAAACATTCAAGTAAACACAATGAGACTCGAATATGAGTCATAAACTGAATCCACATACTACTAGAGTAAGACCAAATAGAACGTATAAGTGCAAAATAGAACGTATAAGTGCAAAATCAAACTAGGAAAAGTCCGGAAATGAAGTTTAAGTCCTAAATCCAAAAGGCAGATTTGATATTATTTAGCGTATTGGACACAACTGGAGCTACGATTATCGGATTGGGGTACAATTTATACGTTTTGAAATAAGATAAAGGGCTACAATTTTTATGAAGACCACTCAGTCCAGTTCATAGCGTAGCTAGGTCAAAACTTCAATGTACTAAACTAGAATCGTACAAACAGGTCAACTAACCGCATTCTGGTTAAATGATCATAACTCAGGCTACCGAAGTCCAATTAAGGTGTTTCCAGGGCCATTAGAAAGTTAAGACACAACACTACAACTTTTATGTTTTGGCCAAAATCTAATTTAGTACGCATCAGAGTGAACGGTCGCAGTCAGATTGGGTGAACTGTCAACACTGTCGCCAAACTCTTACCTATGGCAGCCTGGGTATTTCCATCTTTTCATAGGCTACCGAGCTCGGATTGAGTTAAAATTTTACAGGCAACTATAAAACATTATTTTCTACAACTTTCATGTTTTAACCTAAGGTTAATTCGGCCTTCATCCTATCCAAACAGTACCGGGCAGAACAGGGTTGGTTAAAACCCTAATCTAGAATTTTCGCTTCAAACCAATGATTTTACACAACCAATCATTTCCAACATATACCAACTCCATTTTACACTATAATAAACCATCAATCCATGACTAACCAACACTAAACATATAAAATCAGAGAAATCATGAATAATTATAAAAATTCACCAATCTCTGCCAAAAGTCACAAAATCTTACACAAAACCAACTCTATGACTAACACAAGTCATTAATTTCACATTATCAAAACCAAAGAAGGAATTCCTTAACTACTCACCTTGCAACCTCAAGAAAAGAGCCAACTTAGCACCACTTTCTTCCAAACCACTTCACCAACAACCTTACTACAACTAAGCTAAGGGGTTTTATGGAGAAATTTCAAGTTTAATCGGTTGGATTGCAAGCTTGAGCAAGATTGAGAGCAAAAGAGTTGAAGGTTTCTTTTCTTTTATTTTCTTTCTAGAGAGAGCCGGCCAAAGAAGCTTGAAATGAAGATGATTTTAGGTCAATTTTTGATATTTAGTAAAGTTAGTGTAAGATGATCAAAGTCCAAGGGTGAATGGAAAGTGACACTTGTCACTTTCTTTAATGCAAAACTATCCTTTTGTCTCTCCAACTCTCATCCATTTGATAACCTCTAATTATCTCTTAACACCTGGTAAATTAATCCCTGTATACAAAACGTAATCTAATTGGCCGAATTTTATCACACTAGCGGGTCCCACATCCAATATACACTTCTAAAATCTCATGAACTAACTTATACTAGGAAAATGATTTAAAAACCCTATTTACTCATAAAAATTATTTAGAAAATTTTTTCTAATAAAGAAAATGCATAAAAGGTATGCAATTAAATAAAATAAAATCTAGAAAATAAGAAAATTCACGGGTTCTCACACACTACATAATCTAAAATAATCCCGTGCTCAACTATAAAATGACATTTTTCAGTTGAGTACTAGATTAGTTTCTATACACCATGTTAAAATTAACTTCAAATTATTTAGAGGTATCAAAACTATCACCATACATACTAAAGTCATCCATGAATACCTTTATAATTTTCTCCATATATTCCAAAAAGATACTTACCATACACTTTTGAAAAGTGGCAGGGGTATTACATAATTCGAAAGGCATTCGTCTATATGCAAAGGTTCCAAACAGGAACGTGAAGGTGGTTTTCTCCTGATTTTCTGGTGCAATTGCGATCTAGAAGTAACTTGAGAAACCATCCGAAAAACAATGATAAACTCGACAAACTAACCTCTCAATCATTTAATCAATAAAAGGGAGAGAGAAGTGATCCTTTTTAGTGACGGCGTTTAGTTTTTGATAGTCGCTGCATTGCTGCCATCCGGTAGATTTTTGGATTGGAACTAGCTTACACTCTTGGTTAGCTTCTACGGTCACTCCTATTTTCTTTGGAATCACTTGTACTAGACTCATCCATGGGCTATTTGATATAGCATAGATAATCCCCACGTCCAGCAGTTTAAGTATCTCCTTCTTCACTACCTCCATTATAAGCAGATTCAACCTTCTTTGAGCTTGTCATATAGGTTTGGTATCTTCCTCGAGTCTAATTCTATGCATACACACAAAAGGACTGATCCCTTTTATGTCAGCAATAGTCCAACCGATCGCTTGCTTGTGCTCCTTAAGAACCCTAATCAACTTATTTTCTTGGGTTGGTGACAATTTAGCAGAGATGATTAAAGGAAGAGTCTTCTTGTCATCGAGGTAGGCATACTTCAAATGGTCTGGTAGGGGTTTCAACTCCACAACAGGTGCTTGCACAATTGAATCCAATTGCACAATTGCACAATAGCTCTATTTGAGATTTTTTTGGCACGAAAATGGGTGCAAACTCATACCTTGTCGTCGTGACTACTAGAGATTACAGTGCTCCAACCATGCATTTCAGATCCTAGCTCAATTCCACATCTTGAGTTGTTTCTAACTTAAGGTGCTTAGTTAGAGTAACTTACAACTCGTCCCTACTAGCAATTTCAAAAGCTTCCTATACTACATGATTGATGACACTCATAGAAAAAACAGAGTTAGAACTAGAAGTGAAAGAATATTTCATGGTCTCAAAAATATTGAAATGAATAATTTTTCCATCAAATTCCATAGATAAGGTACCCTTACTGACATCAATTTTAGTTTGAACCGTACTCAAAAAGGGTTTACCTAACAATAAAGGTGACAGGTCGGAGAAATGATCATCATCCATATCAAGGACATAAAAATGAGTGGGAAATACTAATTCATTAACCTTAATCAGAACATCTTCAATTAACCCATCGGAGTATGCATTGATTTGGTCAGCTAATTGAATAATTATTTTAGTTTCTTTCAACAGGCCTAGATTAGAGAAACATAAATGGATTTAGGTGTTACATTGATTGATGCTCCTAAATCTAGCATGACATTTCTAATCATGGTACTTCCTATTCTACAGGGGATAGTAAACATATCTGAGTTCCCACATTTGGGTGAAAACTTCCTTTGTAGAACTGCTCGCACGCCTAAAAGAAAAACCTCTTGGAAGTCTGAGGACCTTTAGTTCTCCCCCACAATAACTCTCTCATCTCCCTTCAATTTTTTTTTATTGACACACAAATCTTTCAAGAATTTTGCATACTTCGGGACTTGCTTGATCGTGTCTAGTAGGAGAATGTCGATTTCCACGTTACGAAATACCTCCAAGATCTCCTTTTCCTTGTCTTGCTTCTTTGGTTTCTCCAACCTGCTTGGAAAAAGCGGTGGATTAGTTCTAACTTTAATTACATGATTAGGGAGTACCTCTGAATTTGTGCTGCTTATGCCTTCTTCCTCAAGCTCTTTTTCGATCCGTTCTTCATTTTTATCTTTTGGAGTCACGAGCTCAAGTCCTTCAACTTCTTTTCCGCTCCTTAGAATCATTGTGCTTACATTCTTTGGGTTGAGATGGCAATTTTTTTTGAACTTGAGATTCCAGACGGTTGCTTGATATTGCCATCTGACTTATCTGATTCTGTATTTCTTTCATCTGATTCATTTGAGTCTTTATATTTTGCAAATCAGACTCCGTCTTTTGTTGGAACGACATAGTATTAGCAGTTAGTTCTTTTATCATCTCTTATAACGACAGGCTCGAACTAGAGGAAGGAGCTTGTGGCCGAGATTGATATTGCTGTGGGTACCCCTGTTATCTATTTGGCATGAGGTTCTACTGTCTGTTCCCTCCATAGCTGAGGTTCGGGTAGTCTCTCCATCCTGGGTTATAAGTGTTGGAATATGGGTCATATTGCTTTCTTGGCATGGGTACGTGACCAGTCATGTTTACCTGCTTAACACTCTCTTCTTAAAGCATTGGACGCAACTCTGCGATGTGACTCACGCTGATACAGATACCACACACCTTGGCTTGTAACAAGTTCCTTACAGCCAATTGTCTAACAAATGAAGTTAGTCTGGACAATTATTGTTAAATAGATAAGTTTCTACCTTTTTCACTCTACGCGTTGGAACTTCTTCGGTTGTACCAAATTGTTGTGAGTTCTCAACTATTCCCTCAATCAATTCCCATGGCTCTTGAGGAGTTTTGTTTACTAGCGCCTCTCCACTTGTAGCATTGATAATACTCCTATTTTTGAAGAGTAAACCGTCGTAAAAATACTAATCAGCAATTGTTCGCTTATCTGATGCTGAGAGCATTTAATGCATAGTTTCTTGAATTTTTCCAAGTAATCATATAGAGACTCCCACGGATGCTGTTTAATGCCACATATCTCCTTCCTCAGGCTGGTAGCTCTAGACGCAGGAAAATATTTTTTCAAAAATTTCTTTTTCGACTACTCTTAAGTTATAATACTACCTAGTGGTAGATAGTACAATCAGTCTTTTGCCGAATCCTTGAAAGAGAAAGGGAATGCTCACATTTTTATCTATTCCTCAGTAATTTCCAGAGGTTTCATACTGGTGCATATGACATCGAATTCCTGCAAGTGCTTTGGGGCTCCTCATCTGGAGACCATGAAAAGGAGATAAAAGGTGAATCAGACCAAATTCTAATTCAAAAGGGGTATTATCATTTAAATTCGGAAAGGTAATGCATAATGGCTACTGATTCAAGTCTGGAGTAGCCAACTCCCTTAATGTCCGAGTATTAGCCATTTTGACGTATTTTTTATCAGAATCACTCGAGGTGTCACCAAAAGAATTCGTCGGTTCGACTTCGAAATTGAGCATCTGTGATGCAGCGACTAATTGCTCCTCTCTATGTTGTCTGGTCTTTTTCCTTGTTCTACGTGCAGTCTTCTCTACTTCAGGATCGAAAATTAATTCGCCTGTACGAGAAGAGCGAGGCACAAACCAGAAAAAATACTAGAAAATTCAGAATGAAATGAACTCAAAAAAAATAAATTAAATAATGTCAATCCCCGACAATGGCGCCAAAAATTGACAGGTTGTTGAGCGTGTACAATAATAAATACTTGCTCAAATAATATAGATTTTGTATACAGTGGTAGGTCAAATCCACAAGGACTGGGGAAATTCGTTTTCTTTTGAGTTCAAAGTATGGGAAATTTTTTTTATAGAAATGGAAATAACCAAGCAACTCAAATAAAAATAAAAGAAATAAATAAATGCAAACTAAATGACAATTTATTAAAATTGAGTTAATGATAAATGAGCTCTAGCCAAGGAATAACTTTGGAAATGGTTCATTTAATTGATTATTTATGCAATGATAATTTCAATAATTTTGATTATTAATTGACAAGCAAATTATAATTCTCAAATAAGCGATGACAGTCAATCCCTCCTTATGGTATCGGTGATTAAATTACGACCGTTAATCACTACACTAATTGAGAAATAATCCTAAGTACAACCTTAGAATTCAATTGTTCAATTGCCTTACAAACTAGAGAAGGCTTGTTCTAACCAAATAACAAGTTATGAGGGTTATTTTAATTAATCCGTATATTTTTCTGACACAAACCCAATCATACCAGTTGTAACAGCCCCACCTCCCCCTAAGGCGAACCAGAGGGTTCGGCGGGCCGCCTGCCCAACTCTCGCCGGGACTCAGTCGTTCACTACAGTTCTCAATTAAATTACAATATAAATCTCAAATATACATCAAATGTTCCAACATTTACATGTCAAAAGCGAAGCGTCCACGCATCCGCTGCGCCACTCTGATCCTTGATCACAATTAATATACATGAGGAAATCCAAAACTAAGCTATTACACATCCAACCAATTCTAAACGTTCAATACAATCCCAATATGAACGATTACACAAAAGGAAATCCAAATTCAATCCATACATGAGATAATCCATGAATAAACACTACAAGCCCTTCCTTCGCCTTGAGCCCTGTGGAGGGGAATAAAACATTTTGGGGTGAGTTAGAAACTCAGCGAGTAACCAATAAAATCAGTTATCAAATCAGTTTCACAATCATTCATTTCAATAATGTCATGATTCAGTAATCAATGCACTTTCATTGCTCTCGTGAGCCCGTGAAATCATGGTACTTAGACGTCCAACGCTCCAAACAATCATTTAACATTGAACATTTAACATTGAACAGTGAGAAAGAGCCCATTGGTGCTCTACAGGTACAGGAACATTAAACAGTGGAGGAGACGTTGGGGTCCAGCACACGAATTCCAAATACTCATTTGAGCCAAAACATGTCAAGAACTTATATGCCGGCACACAGGATATGCAATCAAAGAAACGATGCAAGAAACATTTTAAAGTAACGTTGGAAACAGTTTAAGGTCACTCACCTCCACGGCTCATAATCCTCGTCCAACATAGACAATTTCATCGTTCAAGTCCACGCCTTTCACTTGAAACTTAAGGTAACCAACGCTATTCAAAATCGGATAGCATTTCCCCTTAATTCCTTTATTGTCCAACCTACAACCAAACCCAATCACATAGCAATTAACCACAATTGCTCATACAATTCGCAAACGATAAAACATATGCCATTAGGGCCACAATACCCCTCAATCAAGCCAATTAGAAGCTTAAAGCCAACCATTAGAAAATTCCCAAATTGAAACCCTAGAAACCGGAAATCACACTACAAGCGAAAACAATCACAATTAACGCATAAGGGTTCCAATTATCACCATATCCAACCATCAATCCAACACTAATCATAGCCATTATATAAAATCAGAAAAATGCCCAATAAATCAGAAATTCACCATAAATTCCTTCAACCCAAGAAATACTACCACAATACAACACACATAACCACCACAACCATTAATTAACCAATACTAGAACAAAATGGACTTGTTTATCCAACTTACCTCAAAATCAAGAAAGCTATCAAAGTAGAGCTTCCCATCCAAAATCAATCCATCAAAAGCTTTAAACCACCCTAGAGAGCCCTTGTGTGAAATATCTTCCAAAACCATCGGTGAAATCGCAAGATTTTGGGACAAAATTGAAGTTGGAAAATGAAGAGGTTTCTTTCTCTCAAAGCTCACGGAAGAACTAGGGAAGAAATGAGATATTTTGGGGTGCAAAACAGTTAAAAAGGAAGAGAAATCAGTCGGTCAAACTTGGCAGCCGGAGCTGCCACGTCAGAATCCGACCTGAATCTGGCCGGATTTCCGGCCGGATTCTTGGCCGGATTCAAGGCAGTGGCTAAGTCGGATTTTTTTCAAAATGTTCAAACAATCCGGCCAAGAACTGGCCGGATTTGCGGCCGGATTTGGCCCCTGCCTTTTTCAAAACTTTTTCTTTTCTTTTCCGAGTTGAAAAGCTGTGCCACTCCGCTCGAACAACAACGATATATATCAAATAAAAACCCTCCGTCATACGGGGCGTCACACCAGTTATCGCTATTTTAAAATAATTAAATAATTACAAATTTAACGCTTTAATTAGCTATAGGTTATTAAATTAATCTAAATTCTGGGCTCTGGATATTCAATTAATGTAACAACCATAAGACATGAAATCAAAGAATATACGAATACTAGTAAATAAAAGAAATAAATAAAATTAATTCGATCTCACGATTTCAGACGAACCAAGTCCTTCGTTGTTCCTTGATTAGAAATAGAGATTCAGTTGTAGAAATAATTGTCGAAAGCATTCTCTAAAATTTAGACAACAAGTCTAAAGAAAAGCCAGAAAACAAAAAATGAAGTGCCTACTGTCTCTCTTGCAGTTGCCCAAAAAATTCCAAGTCAAATTGTCTTATGACTAGTCACGTGTGGCACAAAAAGGAATCCTTGTTTCCTAATTGACTTGTTTCCTATTGCTACTAAACTAGTAATTTAAAGCAAATTAGAAAGTCTATAACAGTCATCTAATAGAACATCCATGAACCTACTTCAAGTCTTCAATGCACGATGGAATAATAAGCGTCCACTCCTGAGTCTCTTTAGGACGTGCAGAGTTTAATATTGACGTGACCACGCTGATCAGCAAATCTAGTGAAAAAACTCACGTTTTTTCTCCCTTTTTATCCAAATCTTTGCAACCAACACAAATTACCAAAAGTGAATAGAATCTGTCAATTAACGCAATGTTTGGTAAAATAAAAGAGGAAAATAGTTATAAAATTATTGACAAAATTGCAACCTATCAGCTAACAAAAAAAAACTTTAATCCATATTTGGCAGCATGAAACGGGGTAAAAATAGGAATAAAAATAAAATGAAATATACCAGACTGTAGGAATAGCGGAGGTAAAAGGTCTATTGTCTGTGTTTCTCCTAAAAAAATTAGATGATCATGAATTGTGATTTTTGAGCAAAGGAAGAAAAGAAGTATTCATTCTCGTGCAAGAAAAACACACATCCAATTAATTATAGAGAAAAAAGGAAAAGATGCATCGACTGAGTAGGAGGAAAAGCATGATGCTTCTCTCCTTGTTGAAGCCCCTACTCATGGTTCTTACAAGCGACCTGAGAACCCCAGTTGCTATAAGGTAATATTTGCCCTTCCTTTTTCTCATGTTGTTAACTTGTTATAAAAGTAAACCATTCTACTTGTTTTTTCAAACAATTTATGATCTTGTTGGAAATGTCTTCAGTATTTCCTCTGTTTATTTTCTCAACTTGATTGTGCATAGATACGTTTTTTTGTTATGTCAAACTTTGATTTCTTGCAAAATTGTGAAGCACTAAAACTTCATATGCTGAAATATCTTTTTGGTTCCTCATCCGGCTTTAGTATTTTTCCTCAGTATTCAGTTTAGTGGTTCAAGATATATATTGCACCAAAAGAGAAGCTGTTTGATGTGTACGCTGATATTATTTGCTTGCAGAGATCAACTTTTTGAAGTCTAGTGCCATATTTCATACTACAAGTAGTGGTATTAGTTGTACTTTTAGGTCGAATTGATTAGTTACTTACAGGTTCGCTAGATCATTCGAGTCTATTTGAATTACCATATTTATTTTGGAGCCACCAGATGAAATCAGAATTAGCTACCACTTTAAGGGGGAAAGGTCATATTATTACTTGTTTAATTGATAATAGCCCTGGAGATATATGTCTTTCCGCACATGATTACTTGATTAAGTGCAAAACTATGTTTGTTGGGAAAATTTACATAGGAGGGGTTTGCATGCTCTGGTTCTTCAATAGCTAGATTGCTTACATGATATCATGCACTAGTTTGAATTTCTCAATAGTTCCATACTGCAGATATCACCAGCATGCCTTCTAGTAAAGATATTATTTTGGATCTGATAAGTCACAATTTTGTCATTTATTTTATAATTAATTTTTCCTATTACCTTACCAAATGTGAATTAATTGTCAGATTCTACTCACTTTTAAAAATTTGTGGTTATTGCAGGGAATGGAACAAAATACCATGAAAATGTGCCAATTTGACGGTAGCTAGCATAAGAGTTTGAGTAGAGGTCAACAAGGTGGAGACTGAATCGATTTTGTTTCCTTGTTGCGTGGAAGATATGCGGCAGTCAGGGGCAATTTTGGAAGACTGGACCACTTTTCTTCTTGTTGGCAGTTTTCAAAGAGGAGGAAGTCAAAAGAGACTCGGGATCTCTTCCCTTTCTTTTTGGGGAGTAACCGTATAGTAGTAGGAATGAGATAGAAAAAGTAGCCGTCAATTTTGACTCTTTTTTGGCTATTGACTTTTTCATCTTTTGGGGTCCTTGGTTTTTCCTACGGATGTAAGAACCAAGTAGAGACAATTAGTTATCCTTTGACTTTGTAGTTCTTTTCATTATTATCATTATTATTCCATCGTTTCTTCCTCCTGAATTGAGGACAATGTACGCCGAAACTGCCTCTACAATTTTGCGTGGATTTTTCTCAATGGAGATGAACTAAGTCTATACTTCCAGTCAAGGAACAATAGAGGATTTGGTCGACTCAAATTGTGAGATTTAACTGATTTAGTTTTTCTATTTTTTGCTGGTATTCGTATATTTCCTACTTTATTTTCTTATGGTTGTTGTGTTATTCAATTGTCCCGGATCCGGATGTTAGATTAATTCAATGACCTAGAGCCAATTAGAATAATTAAATCCGTAATTGTTTGATTGTTTTAAATTAGTGGCAACTGGCATAATCGGGGTTATGTCAGGAAAATATACAGACTAATTTGTAAATAACCCTCGTAGCGTGTTGTTTGGTTAGAATAGGGTTTCTCTAAATCTTAAAGCAATTGTGAAATTTAATTCTACGGTCGTATTTAGGATTATTTTACAATTAGGGTAATAGCTAACGGTCGGACCTTAGTTATCGATAATTACAGAGAAATTGGTTATCATCGCTTGTTTGATAATTATAACTTGTTTATCAGTTTATATGTGGAGTTATTCTTGCATCGATGATCAATTAGAACAGTCATTTCCGAAATTGCTTCTTGACTAGAGCTGTTCAATACTATTTGAGTTTTTACCTTATTGTCATTTAATTTTTATTTAATAGCAATATTTGGTCAGCATAGCTTATTGTTAATTTTCCTAAAATCCCCCCATAACTTGAACTTTAGTAGAGATAAATTACTCTCAATCCCTGTGGATTCGATCCTACTTGCCCTATATACAAATTAACAAGTTCTAGTGAATAAATTCTGGTATATCGGATTTGACAAACTCTTCGAAATCAGGGTGAATCTAGTAACCCATTGCATATCCAAAGTCCCTACTTCAGTACTAGAATTGACTCGAAACTGCTTTTGTTGGCAACTAGGATTTTCAGTATTATTATTGTACAGGCTCGACAATCTGTCAATTTTTGGCGCTGTTGTTGGGGACTAGCGTTAGTTAATTTGTTTCTTTTAAATTTATTCTTGTTTTGATTTACTCGTATTTTTCTAGTTTATGCCTCGTTTTTCTCGTACAGATAAATTGATTTTTTATCCTGAGTTAAAGAAGACCGCATGGAGACCACGAAAAGATACCAGACAGCTCAGAGAGGAGCAATCTAGTGCCGCATCTCAGAGACCTGACCCAGAAGTTGAATCAACAAGATCGTTTGGTGATACTTCAAGTGATCCGGATCGAGAAGAAGTCACTATGGCTAATACACAGACATTAAAGGAACTGGCTGCTCCTAATTTAAATCAGCAGCGCTTATGCATTATTTTTTCAAATTTAAATAATAACACCCTATTTGAGTTGAAATCTGGCATATTCATCTTTTACCATCTTTTCATGGTTTACCAGGTGATGAGTCTCATAAGCACTTGTAAGAGTTAGATGTTGTTTGCAATAGTATGAAGTCTCCAGGAATTACGAAAGAACAGATAAAAATGAGTGCATTCCCCTTCTCTCTCAAGGACTCAATAAAAGATTGGTTGTAATACCTACCTCCAGATAGTATCACCACTTGGGAGCAGTTGAAGAAAAAATTCTTGAAAAAATATTGTTCTGTATCTCGAGCTGCAAGTCTAAGGAAGGAGAAACGTTGTATCAAGCAGCATCCAGGAGAGTTGTTCTATAATTACTGGGAGCGATTCAAGAAGTTATGCATCAAGTGTCCTCAGCACCAAATAAGCGAGCAATTACTTATCCAGTATTTTTACGAGGAGCTATTTTTCAGAGACAGGAGTATAATTGATACTGCAAGTGGAGGGGCGTTGGTGAACAAAACTCTCGAGAAGCGAGGAAGTTGATTGAAGGGATGGTTGAGAACTCACAGCAATTCGATACAAGAGAGAATGTCATAATACACAGAGTGAATGAGGTAGAAACATCCTAATCTAGCTGCAGTTGACGGAGTTAACGTTCTTTGTTAGGCAATTGGCTATAGGAAATGCACCACAGACCAAGATGTGTGAAATTTGTACTGCCATGGGACATTCTACAGAGATGTACCCGATGATTCGAGAAGAGAGTAAGGAGCAAATAAATATGGCTGGTCAAGCGCCCGCGCTAAGAAAGTCATATGACTCGTACTCGAACACGTATAATCCGGGTTAGAGAGATTACCCTAACCTCAGCTATGGAGGGAATAGGCAATCAAATTGTGCATCGAACAGACAACAAGGGTATTATCAGCAATACCAACCTCAGCCAGCACCACCACCATCTCTAAGCTTGAGCCCGTTTTTGGAAGAAATGATGAAGCAGCTAATTGCTAGTCAACAAAAGACGGAATCTAACTTGCAAAGTCAAATGGGTCAGATACAAGCAATGCAAAGTCAGATTAGTCAGATGGCAGTAGCAATCAATCGCCTGAAATTCCAAATTTATGAAAAATTGCCGTCTCAATCTAAACAGAACCCAAAGAACGTAAGTGCAATGACCTTAAGGAGCGGAAAAAAAATTCAGGGACCCAAACTCATGACTCCAAAGGACAAGAACGAAAAAAGATCGAGAGAGAGTTTGAGGAGGGGGATAGCGGCAGCAAAAAGTCAGTGGTACTCCCTGACCCAATCATTGAGGTTAGAACTAACTCACCAACTTTTTCGAGCAGGTTAGAGAAACGAAAGAAGCAAGCTAAGGAAAAGGAGATTTAGAGGTGTTTCGAAAGGTAACAATCAATATCCCTTTGTTGGACGCAATCAGACAAGTACCGAAATATGCTAAATTTTTGAAAAACTTGTGCGTCAACAAGAAGAAGGTGAGGGGGGATGAGCAGATTGTGGTAGGTGAGAACGTTTCAGCGATTTTACAAAGAAAATATCACCTAAATATGGGGATCCAGATGTGTTTACTATCTCCTGTAAGATTGGACATTCTAATATTAAAAATGTCATGCTAGATTTAGGGTTTCTATTAACATGATGCCTAAATCAATCTATGATTTCCTAAATTTAGGACCTTTGAAAGAAATCAAGATAATAATTCAATTGGTTGATCATACATTTGCTTATCCGGATGAAATAATTGAGAATGTTTTAGTACAAGTAGATGGATTAATTTTTCCTGCTGATTTTTATGTGTTTTATATGGATGATAGAAGTGTTTCAAATCCATCACCTATTATATTAGGAAGGCCCTTCTTGAGTACTGCCCAAACTAACATTGATGTTAGTAAGGGTACTCTCACAATGAAATTTGATGGAGAAGTAGTCTACTTTAACATTTTTGATACAATGAAACATTCTGTTAACTCTCATTCTGTGTTTGCCATTCATGCTACTAATTCCTCTATGCAAGAATTTTCTAAGTTCGATTATAAGGGTAAATTCAAAGGTGCTACGAACCAGTATCATGGGATTAAAGCACTTTATGAGGTGAAAATGGGTAAAAAATTAAAGAAGATGGTTGCACTCAATGACTATTTGGATCTCGGAGTAATATCACTGAATGCGAGAAAATCTGAATTACACCCAAATTGAGGAGTGGTGTTTAATGTCTAACCAAAAATGTTAAAGAAAGGCGCTCATTGACAGGCAACCCAATTTCTTTTAATTATTTGTTTAGTTTTAGTTGGTCGCTTCTGTGTGTTTTCTCAAGGTTTTTTCAAATTTTTGGTTTAATTTTTCGTTTTTGATGATTTGTAGGTGTTCCCCAGTCATGACGCGTCCGTGTCACTAGGGCACGTGATAATGTGCAACTCCCAAGTCGTTCATCAAAAGGGTTTCCTCCCTCATGAAACACCCGTGTCGGGTTGCCTGAAAAACTCTTCCTTCGATCTTGAAACGGACTGATCGATATGACGCGTCCGCGTCAACAGGGCGCATGGTAACTTTTATTTCAACGACTCTTCATCAAAAGGGTTCTGGCCGTCATGACGCGTCCGAGCTACCAGGACACGTGATAATGCACAATTCTCTAAATTTTCATCAGAAAGGTTCTTACCCTCATAACGCGCCCGCGTCATCAAGGCGCGTGGTAACGTGCAATTCTCAGGTGCCTCATCAAAAGGATTTCTATCCTCACGATGTGCCCGTGTCAACAGGGCGCGTGATACTTTTAAATCTTAACTCCTTCGTCAGAAGGGTTCTTGCATTCAAAACGTGCCCGCATCATATTCGCGGAAAAGGTATGCATTGAAATCCGAAAAAAAAAGAAAAAAAATAATTCAATTATTTTTTAATCTCAAATTTTGAATTTCAAACTTTAATTTTGTTTTTAAAAAATTCTAAAAAAAAAAATTCCGTTCCATCTTCAAATTTAATTTTTTTCCAATTTTAAATCTGATTTCAAAATTTAAATCTTAAAAAAAGGCACCCCTTCTTTTTCAATTCTTAATTTTTTTTTCTTTTTTTCTTTTTTTCTTTTCTTTCTTCTTCTTTCCGCCTCTTTTCTTTCTTTCTTCTTCCCCGATTCTCCCCTCCTTCTCTTTCAGCCGAAACTCGCAGCTGCCTCCCAAACCCAAGCCGCGCCCCGCCATCGCCACGCACGCAGCCAAGCACCGCGCGCCTCGTTCTCCCTCGGCGCTATGTGCACCGACGTTCCCTCCACCGCCACCTCTTGCTGTCACAAGGGTAAAGGTACTCCACTTCCTCATAGGGGTACATGTACTCCACTTTTCGTTCCATTTTGAAGCATCACTTCTGGCAGTATTTGTTTGACTCAGTTGGGAACTGCTTTGCTAGATTATACTGGTGTTGGGAGTCATTGCTTCTTAATTTGAACTGATGTGTTCTTTGGGAATTTTCTGATCTTGTGGCTGGATAAATCCTACATTTGCCTGTTGAATTGGGTGACACCTATGACACTTGAATTGCTTGTTGCAATTGGTAGAGTTTAATTGAATTGTTGGGGACAATCTGGCTGTTGACTTAAATTGCTGATTTGGTGGGGCATTGTCTGAGACTTTGGTCGAATCGATTGTGCAATTAGTTGTTGAACTGTAAGATACCATTTTCTTTTTATTGGGTTGATTATTGACTTCAGTGGACTGGGTTACTATTTCGGGTTTATCTACCTGATAGATTCACTGATATTTTAGTCCTCTGTTTGATTTCTGTTGGGAGTCAAAATTTTTGCTGATTCGATTGATTAATTGGGAGGCACTAGTGGTGTTTCACTTGCCTATTGGCTTCACTGGAAGCTATTGCTTTTTTATTGCTATTTGGTAAATTTTGTTGGATATTTTGTCTTTTGCTGTTTGGTTTGGCTGCTAGCGACAATAGTGAGACCCAAATCCTCTTCTAGGTCTAGTACCTCTCAACTTCATCCTACTCCACCTCAACCCACTATTCCTGTGAACGAACCTACCAACCAACCTTCCTCTTCAAGTGTCCGAACCCACCTAGGTAGGGGTAGAGGTGTTCATGTGGCTACACCCGCTCACTTTGGGGGGCATTTAAAGTTCACTAGGCCTGTCGATCAGCAGAGATATGCTAAGTGCTGTGAGCGGCATATCATACCCTGCAAATGTTGTGACAAAATTACTATGATGGCTCTGGCTATACGGGAAGAGGTTGAGCAGATGTTTACCGCCATTGGTTGGAGACCTTACCTTGATATCTTCTGTCCCGCTTTTGTCGAACTTGTTAGGGAATTTTACTCCACTTTCAAGTTCGACTTGCCTACGGAATATACTGTAGATATCCCAAATGTGATTCACTTCCGCCTCATGGGTCAAGAGTTCAATTTCTCTATCACTCAGTTTAATTTGCCTTTTGGATTCATTACTCGGAAATATGCTGAGACTAGAGAATATGCTGAGAGTGCTTGTGATTACGTAGAGCCATTTTTCTCCCACTACCCCGATATTTGGAAAGACATGTCTGTCGACGGGGACCGTTATGACCCCTCTCGATCCAGGAGTTCTTACCTTAAGGATCCGAGTGCCTATTTTGTTCAGCGATTCTTGGCTTATAGTTACTCGGGTCGCAAGGATAGTTCGGGTACACTTTCTCGACTCGAGTTCTTCTTTATCTGGTGTATGAAGAATAATATCACGATAAATTTGGGGTGTTGGCTGGCATCACAATTCAAGACCGTTTAAGTCAAAAAGAACAAACCTTTGATACTCGGGTCGTACATCACATACCTGACAATCTAGTTAGGGGTTCTTAATCTACAGGACCACGACCTCCATTTGGCATTTGAAATGGAATTTTTGGATGCGGAGGCTCTAGAAAAAATAGGAGTTCTAGAGCCGGCTGATGATTACTACCGGTTTACACTTTTCGGACCCATTCGGGCACCAGGTTGACGCTTTCCTACACGAGTAGGACCCTCTTCAGCCCCTGGATCAGCCGATGACACTGAAGGCCCTTCTTCTTCTGCACCGCCTCCACCGATGGCCTCTGATGTTGAGTAGCGTCACTTAGGAGCATAGGTTCACCATATGGATATGAGAGCGACAAATATCACCAATCAGGTGGCACAAATGTCTCAGAACTTGGCCGCGTATTTCTACCACATCGGCTTCACTCCACCGTTCACGCCTATCTCTTAGCCACCCGCGAGGGAGGTTTCGTTGTCCTCTTTACTTTATTTGCTTTATTAGCTCCATTGAGAACAATGTTGGATTTAGGTGTGGGGGGAAAAGCTGTGGTACAACTAGTATTTCTAGTTTTTAGTTTTTAGATGTTTTTTCTTTATTTTTTATTTGTTATTTGTTCTGTTTTTTGTTTATTTTCTTTTTACTTTTATTAGTGATCAGCTCTTCTGTGACTACCAAGGTTTGATGATGGTTGTTGACTCTATTTCTACTATTGTCAAGTTTTAGTAATAAAAGTATATCAAGTTAATTTGGTTGAATCCAAATATATCTCTTTAGTGAATATCGCTGATTTTGTGACCCCTATAATTTCTGGTTAACTCTTATAGGCATAGGGAATAACTGTTTGACATTTTGATGTGAGTTGGTCCAATTATTAACTTTAGTTCTTCATGTTTGAAGAAATGAAGCTAACTACTACTATTTTTTATGATATTTTGAGTTATTTTGTTGCTTGGATGTGAATAAAAGTTGGTTGTACTCTGCTAGTTGTTACTGCTGAGTAACCGGGAATTTTCACCAAAAGTGTCGATTCTCGCATCAAAAAGTAGTAATTTCTATAAGTACGTGATCGTGTAGCGATGTGAACTGAGTAACTGGGCTCCTTCATCTAACAAATGTTGGAGTTCGCGTCAAAAGACTCTAATGGCTAAAGACTAAGCCTATTATTACTCCAAAAAAGAAAAAAATTAAAAAGTTAAAAAAAAGGAAGACAAAAGATCATAAAAAAAAGAAGTGTGAAGGTTGTGTCAATATGTGATTAGAGTCAGCTTGCTGATTTATGAATTTAATGCTGAGATTCTGGTTAATAGTTGAATCATTTGCTGATAAATATTGAGCGATCATTCCTTTTTCTTAGAATAGTTTGCCTTAAATTGGAGGAGTTCGCAGTTTAGAAACTAACCGAGATGATGTTTCTTGGATCTTGGCCATTGATGCTTGATAGGTGTTTTTCTTGATAGATGGAGCAATTGCTATTGTCAGAAATTAGTGTTTGTTTGTTGTTCTCATGCTTGAGGATAAGCATGATCTAGGTGTGGGAGGAATTGATAAGTCACAATTTTGTCATTTATTTTATAATTAATTTCCCCTATTACCTTACCAAATATGAATTAATTGTCAGATTCTACTCACTTTTGAAAGTTTGTGGTTATTGCAGGGAATGGAACAAAATACCATAAAAAGGTGTCAATTTGACGGTAGCCAGCATAAGAGTTTGACTAACAGTCAACAAGGTGGAGACTGATTCAATTTTGTTTCCTTGTTGCGTGGAAGATATGCAGCAGCTAGGGGCAATTTTGGAAGACTGGACCACTTTTCTTCTTGTTGGCGGTTTGCAAAGAGGAGGAAGTCAGAAGAGTCTAGGAGTCTCTTCCCTTTCTTTTTGGGAGTAACCGTATAGTAGTAGGAATGAGATAGAAAAAGTAGCCGTCAATTTTGACTCTTTTTTGGCTATTGACTTTTTCATCTTTTGGGGTCTTTGGCTTTTCCTACAGATGTGAGAACCAAGCAGAGACAATTAGTCATCCTTTGGCTTTATAGTTCTTTTCATTATTATCATTCTTATTCCATCGTTTCTTTCTCCCGAATTGAGGACAATGTATGCCGAAATTGGCTCTGCAATTTTACGTGGATTTTTCTCAATGGAGATGAGCTAAGCCTATACTTCTAGTCAAGGAACAACGGAGGATTTGGTTCGACTCAAATTGTGAGATCTAATTGATTTTAGTTTTCCTATTATTTTCTGGTATTCGTATATTTTCTGCTTTATTTTCTTATGGTTGTTATGTTATTCAATTTTCCCAGGCCCGGATGTTAGATTAATTCAATGACCTAGAGCCAATTAGAATAATTGAATTCATAATTGTTTGATTGTTCTAAATTAGTGGCAACTGGCATAATCGGGGTTATGTCAGGAAAATATACGGGTTAATTTGTAAACAATTCTCGTAGCGTGTTGTTTGATTAGAATAGGATTTTTCTAAATCTTAAAACAATTGTGAAATTTAATTCTACGGTCGTACCTAGGGTTATTTTGCAATTAGAGCAATAGCTAACAGTCGTACCTTAGCTATCGATAATTATGAAAAAATTGATTGTCATCGCTTGTTTAACAATTATAACTTGTTTATCAGTTTATATGTGAAATTATTCTTGCATCGATGATCAATTAGAAGAACTATTTCCGAAGTTGCTTCTTGACTAGAGCTGTTCAATATTATTTGAGTTTTTACCTTATTGTCATTTAATTGCAATATTTGGTCACATAGTTTATTGTTAATTTCCCTAAAATCCCCCCATAACTTGAACTTCAGTAGAGACAAATTACTCCCAATCCTTGTGGATTCGACCCTACTTGCCCTATATACAAATTAACAAGTTCTCATGAATAAATTCTGGTATATCGGATTTAGAAAACTCTTCAGAGCCAGGGTCAATCTAGTAACTCATTGCACATCCAGAGTCCCTACCTGCAGATATCACTGGCATGCCTTCTAGAAAGATATTATTGTGGATCTTTCATGTTTACCTATGTTCCCATTTCAATGGAATTTGCAGCGTCTAGAATTTCTTGGGGATGCGGTGCTGGATTATCTCATCACCATGCACCTCCATAATGAGCATCCCAATTTGTCTTCTGGATTATTAACAGATTTAAGGTCAGCTTCTATGAACAATGACTGCTATGCACGAACTGCAATTAAAGCTGGACTTCATCGGCACATTCTACTACATGATTCACAACACCTGAAGCGGCGCATTCTCACTATTGTTAAAAACTCGACTTCTGGGTGGGAGTCAGAGCCAGTAATCAAGGTCATCCTCCATCTTTAATGTAAACTAAAAAACAATCTTTATTATTTTAGCTGTAGCACAGTGTTTCTTATGATATCATAAGCTATTTTTATGTTTCTTTAAGTATTTAGTTGCTAACAACCTCATATTTTTCAGATTCTTGCAGATATTATAGAATCTCTTGCCGGGGCTATATACATTGATTCTGGATATGACAAAGAGGTTGTATTTCAAAGCATAAAGCCACTTCTTGAGCCTCTGGTTACCCCTGAGACACTAAAGCTCCAACCTGGGTAGGAACTAAAGGAATTGTGTCAGAAGGAGATCTTTGTCATGAAGGAGGAGGATGGCAAGCTTGAGGTTAATGCAAATGGTGTCATTTATGTTTGTTGACAACTGCAGCAAACAAGAAGACAGCAGAAAAAATAGCATCCATGGCAATTCTGGAGATGCTAAAGAAAAATTATTTACACAGGGGAGAGCCACATACAACCTTGCCTGTCTTGTGATATCAGACAAGTCAGATAGCCTTATGGCTGGATCATATAAGATCCTGGTGATGTTTTTATTCCAAAAAAAAAAAAAACTTGCTTATCATCATCATCATCAGCGGAAAGGTGATTCAGATTGTTGGTGTTTTTGTCGCCTTCACGGTTTCCATCATTGTACTCTGTAATGGTACTGGTAAATTATAATTTGGAAAAAAATTTTGCAAACAAAATCAAGAAATTTCAATGTGACTAATTGCAAAGGAAACTTATTACAAACCTCTGAAATCAATGATGACAAAGGATTTCAGTGGAAAACGTGAGAGGCAGAGAGTACATGTTCCCCACAAAAGTTTTGTTTTTTGGTCGTATTTTGGTGGTTATGGTAAAAAAGAAAAGCAAAATTAAATTAGACCTAAGACAACTACTTTGGCACCATATGATGGCGTTAATAGGAACCATTTATTCGGTGAAATTATTCATGACAATGTCGAATGACCTTTCATGTTTTAGCCAATTGTTTTGACAAGTCGAGAATTTACTAAAAAGGGGTTGATTCAGTACAAACTGCAATCAGAGAAGAACTCGTCCATGTTTAACCCTAAAGAGCAAAAAAACAAAAACAAAAAAAAAAAGAGACTTCAGTCATGGTCTTCCAGAATAATATCACTGCCCAAAAAGAGTCCAAGAAACCATAAAATTGAATCTCAATTTACATCAAATATGAAAATACCAAGCATGAGAAGAGCAACAATTTGCAGTAAGGAAAATAAAGGTACAATTGAAATTCGAGAAAGATGTGATGTAAATACATACACTCACACTTATTATACCCCTACATATAATAAACTTTCTCAAATTAATTTATTTTTACTAAAAAATTAGCACATGAAACCCTCTTGATTGGCCCGGGGCACCTGTTAACCAAACTCTTTGATTCATAGGCATATATAAATGGAGTTTGGATGTTACTTTTAGGGGTAGTTAAGGAATGACAAGTATGATAGTGCAATAGGTTAAGCTAATTTACAATTTTGTGATATAGATTAGGGTTGTACATGAATCGAATCGAATCGAATTTTCCACAGTTCGAGTTCCATTCAAAGTTTTGAGTTCGAACTCGAATCCTATACGAGCTCAAAATCTAAACTCGACATCTATTCGATTTAATATTCGATGGGTTCAACCTCAATTCGAGGGCTCAAAGTTTTGTTTAATCCTTCAATTTAATATTAAATTATTACTAATATTGATATTCTAAATAAAAAATAGAAAAAATTATTGGAATCGAATCGAGCCTTAATGAGCCGAGTATCTACAAGTTTGAACTCAATTTGATACTATAAATGAATCTTAATTCTTATTCAAATTCGACCTCAAGTTCATTGAAAATCGAACTAGAATCAAGGCTAAACTGTTAGTTAAGGGTTCGATTCATCCATAGCCCTAATAGGGACTTCAGCATAGCATGACTATTGTACCCTCTTTTTATGTAATTGGTGCGTGGTGCATCAGCATCTTAAATAGTGTTTATGGAGGCAAAATGACTAGCTTATCCTCTAATGTAACCATCGATTTTTTCATTAGCATAAAAGAGGTAGCCTATCAGTTTAAAAATCAGTGGAAACCTGTAATTTCTAATAAAACTCATTGAAATAATAAGTCCCATTCAAATCAATAATTGAATCATGTTTAAGACAATTTTAATGTGTAATAGGAAGTTTTTGGCTAAAATAACCTACTTTTCAAAAAATAATCCAAAGTAGTACTGTTTCAGTTTTTATTCCCTTGTTAATCTAGTTATTGCCACATAGGCTCCCTATCAAAGGAAAAGAATCACTTGTAGATCTTTCCTTCCATATATTACATGATTTTTCTTTGTTTGGTGCCTTAAGGACATTCTATAAGCAAATTGAAAAGGGGAAGTAGGTTTACAATTAGTGCTTCAAAAGTATCGACCACCCCCTAAATTGCAAATTTGCAGAGGAACTTTTTTTTCCCTACCATTATTCCTACTTAGCATTATTTTTTATCATAATATTACAAGTTCCTCTCTTTTTTCTTGTAACATGCAATTTTATATATGGCGGTCTCCTAACTTTGTACATTTTAAGAAGTTTGTAAAAATTCAAATTGTTTGACACACGAGTAAGCGTTTCAAGATATGTGATGATTACAGTTTTTGTGAACAGCAAAAATTCCACTGAAGAGGGAAAAGATAATTAACAAAAAATTCTCTTGCATTTTTGGACTCATAACAAAAACCCTTTCAAAAAAAAGAGAGAAAAGAGAATATAACTAGGTCACTAATAGTACCCAAGTTAAAACACTATTATATGAGCCAATCTAATGTGAGAAAATACTAATTGACTCAATAATAGATGGAGAAATAACCTTATTTACCTTTGAGATTGTCATAAGTAGTAAAATTTAAACTGTTGAAATGTCGTTAACAATCGATGCGGATTGTGACTATCATAAAGAAAGAATATAAGAGGACAACATGGCAACAAGTAAATTAACAAAGGAATAAATTTGAAAATGCGATAATTTGGCAATAATTTTGAAGGAGAATGTCATTGTGAAAATAAACTCGTGTAATAGATGAAGAATCAGTTTTCTTGGCCGTTACAAGTGTAATTGAAGCCGCCTTCGAATTCTTTTGCATTTTTTGGGCAGTTTCTTTTGAATATAATAATGGAAGTTATTAATACTAAAGATTGTTGGTTCAGCTGATCGTAGTTTGCATTTGGAGCAGCTGTTTAGAGAGGCATGTTTATTCTCTCTCTCTCTGCTAAAGATTAGGTATTTTTTAGAGTATTTTTCAAAAATTTTATTAGTCTTGTATTTGAAAATTTTTTTAATAGATGTATTAGGGTGTTTTCAGGGGTATTTTTTTAGATGTATTTTAGGGTATTTTTTGAATTTAAAACATTTTAGGTATTTTTAAAAGTTTACACCACTAACTGTTACCACCCGCCGCTACCATCCTCTCCCTCCTCCTTCCTCCATTCTTTTCTCTCTTTCTCTTCCTCTCCCTTCTTCTCTCTGTCTTCTCCCCTCCCCCTCCTTCCTTCTCCCTCTTTTCCTCTCCTCCCTTCCCTTTTCCCGCCGGCACCCTTTCCCTTCCCCTCTCTCTCCCCCTCCGTGACTAGTCACAACCAAAGGGCCACAACCAGAGATTTAGATCTAGTAGTAATTGGTTGCAATCAGAAGCTAGTCATGACCATTTGATCGATGGCCGTGCACCATCAACTAGATCTGAAGTGGAGAGGAAGGAGTTTCTGGCATAGGGAAAGGGTAAGGAGAGGAGAGGAGAAGGAAGGAGGGAAAGGAAGGAAGAGGAAAAAGGAAGGAGGGGGAGAAAGAGAAGGTGAGAGAAGAGAGGAGGGAGGGGATGGTGGTAGTGCTGGTGGTAGGTGGAAATGGCGGTGATGGATGACGAAAGAAGAAGAAGTGATAGAATTATTATTATTATTATTGTATTTGTGAGTTGTTTTTTATGAATTGATGATATTTTTGAAGTTGTTTTTGTTTGTTTATTTCTGTAGTATTGTATTTGAAAAACTAGTTTTTAAAAAATAGCAATATCCAAACAGAGCCAAATCCTGTTTAGATTCATTTGTAGATTTACAAAATATTGCATTTTGCGTTTGCAATTATAGTGTTGTCTCATTAGTTCTTTAGAAATTGCACGAATCCTTTAATTTAAATGCAAAATTAATGATTCCCATAAAAATATAAGAATACTATTAGATATTTAACCAAAATTTTAAAATTTTGATGCTTCTGATGGCAGAGGTTGTCGATACACTGCAAATTTGGTGATCAACGTATGTTCTAAATCTATATTGATAGCTCAGAAATGTGTTAGATTTAATTTACCGAAAATATTCTATCTTGTGTGTAATCTCTCGTTTTGTATGCTTTTCATTTGTAAATTAAATTGCTATATTTATGATAACACATGAAACATTTAAGTTGTCTGTCTTCAATTTAGGATGGATGGATCGAAAATTATTGATGAATAGTGCTATGGTACAGATGCTAATAGGTGAATTAATATAAAATAATGGCAGTTGACTTAAACATTCGGTTTTCTTTCCTTTTGTGACAGTTTAGAGTCTTCTGCATCCCCTTTTTGTGAATTAAATAATTCATCCAAAACTACATGTAACTTTTCCAACTCAATGCATAAGATTGTCTTGTAAAATGGTAAGTTCTAAGTACTTAACAAAATTTACCTTTTTAATATTGAATCTTAGCATTTATGTAATGAAATTTACTATATTTTTTTGTCAAACTTACTCATTTTAGTGATAGGTAAGTTTCTAAGGTAAATTAGTAAGTTTGTCCAATAAAGGAGCAAATTTTAAAAGTTACCTTTTTATTTATTATCATTTTGATTAAACTTACTAATTTAGCTGTATGTAAGTTTTTCAAGTAAAATAGTAAGTTTGTGCAATAAAAAAATAAATTTTGAAAATTACCTTTTTATTAGTCAAATTTACCATTTATCTGACAAAACTTACTATTGATCTCATTAAACTTACTAGTCTAGCTGTATGGAAGTTTTTCAAGTAAAATGGTAAGTTTGGACAATAAATTAATAAGTTTTAGTCATCCATATAAGTTACCATTTCAATACACAAAGTTTCTATTTATCTTCCACAATTTAGTATAATTGTAAAGAATTTCCTAACCAAGCATTAAGTAAGTTTCAAAAATATATTGGTAAGTTTGTGCAATGAAGTAGTAAATTTTAGTTCCTTACAAAAAATACCTTTTATTAATAAGACTTACCATTTGTTTTTCAAAACTTACTATTATTGTAATTAATTCTAATCCAACTTCGTATAGATTTCACATATAAAATAGTAAGTTTGTGCTATTAAGTAGTGAATTTGGCAAAACTAATGCTTACCAAATCAGTATTCAAACTTATTATTTTCGTAGCACAATTTACACTATAATCAAAATACCTTCCCACTTTCTCATCTAATGTTACTGTTTCTCAAGTAAATCACTGAACTATTCCAAAAAAATCACCTTGCTCTATTTAGCCTAGCAACATATACCTGCTAAGTTTCATTCGATCCTCCCTCCCTTTTCCTTTCGCCAGTTCTTGCACTATCCTTCCGACTAACTACTCCCTTTAAATTTAGAAAAGGCGAAGCCGGCATGCAAATTATTGATCGCAGAGAACTATAATGGCAAAAGAATTCAACTAGCAATGCATGTTTGGTGGAAAGAACATAACTTTTTGAATTATCAATGCATGTTTACCAGAAAAGAAACAACATTTTTCATCAATGGTGCAGATAAAGCAAAAAATTGACAAACTCTATTGAGCAAAAAGTTTTTCAGCTGCAGAACGCGGAGATAATCATATTGCAGCTTGCTTATTCTCAAAAGGTTATACTTTTTTAATACAAAAATTCTAAATAATTGACATTGTCTAATCCTCGGCCACTTCTGATTAGGAGATCAAAGCAACATCAATTGAACCTAAAGATCCTTAAAAGTTAAGAAAGATTTTGGGATTGATATCAATAACAAACCGCTAAGGATTTTGGGTTTTGGTTTATGAAGTATTGATGAAAAATTGGTAGTACAGTCGCATATATTTTGCCTTGAGATCAAAATGGATTAAAAGGGGTGGGGAAACAATGGGACTCGACAATAATCTTTTTTTTTTAATAATTAGAGATGGTTTAAGAGGACATGTGACACTTTTTTTTGGTAAAATTAGCGAAAGAATTTGTAAATTTCATTTTACCATTTTTGCAATGAAGAGTAATTCTCATTTGATATTAAAGCTTAATATTTTTATGGCTAAATTTACCAATTTTATGGTCAAATTTACTACTTTACCTCCTTACCTTACTTTTCAAGTTTCTGGGACTCAAGAAACTTGAATGACTAGTAACAAAATGATCGTTAAAAGTACTGGTCTAGCAGGTGGGGACTGCTTATAACTAGTTTTATCATTAAAATATTCAAAAGTGAGGTGACGATAAGTCACCATAGCATTATCCTAATGTGAAACTAGTAGGTAACAATTCCAGCAAAAACTAAAAGGATAGACAAGCTCTACACCACTAATGAACTTCTATGGGGAAACTAGTGCTCTTGTTTTCTTAGGCCACCACCAAAAGTAGTAAACATGAGGGTGCACTTTGAAGTGATAACAGATTCTTCTCCGTGTAATGCATTATCGGGAGTCTTACTATCATTTCACTTGAGGCTATTCTCTCTTTTGTCCATCAAATAATAGAGTTCCCTAACTACTAAAGCTTGCATAGAAAAAGTGAAAGAGGTTCAAGTTGCTGCTTGGAAATGCTACGTACATTGCATCTCTTAAAGGTCAAAGAAAGAAAATTTTATTTACTTGTACAAATTGGCATGCATCTTAAAAAAAAAAAAAAAGAGAAAGAGTGGATGGTCATGAAGTAAACATAGAAAAAAGGGAATGACTCTGATGAAGAGCTCGAGCAAGTATTTGTGGATATCCTAGAAGAACATGAATGAAGTGGGTATGGTGATGATGATTTCACTAAAGGAGAAAAGAAAACAAAGGAAGCTACTGAGGAGGAACTTTTCCAGGTTATCAACAACCATTTCGTCCATCTAGTAGAGTATCTCAAAAGACTTAGCAAAGCAGTTCTTTTTTAGAAGAAGGACATAAGTATGAGAGGTTGTGTGGAGAAATCCTGGATTTTTAACTCGTTCCATTTGAAGTTTTATTTTCAACAAGAGCTTCTAACACGTTTCTTCTAGGAAATCCAAAAGTTCATGATGTAATCAACTCAGGGGTGGACAAGCTTCATCATCTTATATCTTCTATTTGATTAATGAATTTCTATTATTTTCAAAAAAAACTTCTAAGAAAACTCTTAAAACTTTAGCTATCTTGGATTATTGAAAGACACTATACTTAAATGAGATCTCGTGAAAATAAACGGACAACCCTCCTAAGGATGCAAGCCAAGTAGTTAGTCCTCCCGAAGGAGTAGACTACTAATCAAAAAAAGATAGTCCTCTAAATGATGCATAATACATAAAAATTCATTTGGAAAAAGACTCCTCTAAGTCTAAACTTAGAAAAAATTAGCAAAGGGGCAAAAAGTTAATTCCAAATTTTCTACTACATTATATCATAGAACTCGTATTTGGCTTTTTGTGGCAGTTTACAAAAAAATTCTTAACTGAATAGATGGAACTTGATTTCCATGTGAAGCCATAATATATTCAAGATTTCAAGTTACCTTTATTTCCATTGTATATCTTTCATTCAAGTAAGCAAAATCCTTAATGCATTACTTTTAAGTAAATAAAATTACAAGGAGCAAATCTTGTGCTTAATGTAATATGTTCTTAGTTTTATTTTTTTCCCTTCAAAGAAAACCACCTAGTATGGTAGGGGTTTAGCCACCCTACCATTTGAATAACTTTTATAATTTTCATTCCTTGTTTCGTTGTTGTTTTGCGAGAAAGAAGATAATTACTTCTGCATATTAGGATTAAATGTTTATCATAAGTCATTGTTGTTTGGTATGTTGTGTATATGTTGTTGTAGCAAGCCTTTCTCTTAATTCGGGTGAATGCTATCACCATGATGATCAAGTAATTGCTAAGTTTGAAGATCAAATGCAGCAAGAAAGCTATCAAAGAAATTCCAATCTCAGTTTGAAGATTAAAGGCAACAGCAAGAATATCAATGAAATTCCAATCTCTCATAAGCTAATACAAAGCTTTACCATCCAAAAAACCTATAAATTCATCATCAGAAGCTGCCACACCGTCAAATGGTGAATCCCAAAACCCTCATCCAAGAATTTGTTTTAAAGCTATAAAAATCATTTTGATACAAGGAATTTCACCTAAAACTACTAAAATATTGTCACTAGTAACTTTCATTGTACATAAAACCATATTCATAAATAGTCCCTCCAAGATACCATTTTGGAAATCACTTTTGAGTTAAAGGATTTCGTAATGGTAAGAGGTAAAAGTGCAATTCTAGAAAGCAAACCTCGACATATTAGGCCATAGCATGACCCATGAATTTGACACCCATAATGTCAAGAACTTCATAAATGTCATGTTTTATTTTATAATAGACCTTGTTTGTATGTGTCTATAATTAGATACTCAAACGAAAGTACAAACTTTAGCCATGTATTAGTCCTTTGTTATGTCATTACCATCTTGATGAAAGATGAATTGTTTGTTTGAGCTTACCATGATTTAGATGTACCTTGAAATCGTGTAACAGCTTTCAAGATAACTTTATTAGCCACATCGGTCAACAGCAATTTTCCAAAAGTTACACCACCCTACACACAAAGAGATTATAAAAATTCATAATGGTAAAATATCAGTTTAAGACGCATATATTTCTACCCTACTATGATTCTAAGTATCTATTAAATTTTCTTTTATGTTACTCTTGAGCTATTGGATGACAAGAAGCTGGTTACTCAAGGGAAAATTTCTGAAACTTAAGAGGCTTGAATCGTTGGTTGAACCTTGACTAAATCTTTCCCAAATCGGTTTTTCAAAAATAATTGAATTGTTTTCAACTAGCTTTTTGGAATTGAGAGCATATATCTAAAATGTTTGACAACCATGCAGACTAACAATACCATTTTTGTTGTGAAAACTGGCCAAACACATAACCACATGAAGCTGCAATGAATAATTTTGCCACCTACATGATTAGATATTGCTCATTTTCCTCACTAAATTCAACAGTTAACAACTGGGAAGGGGAAGCGTAACTCAACATTCAGCATGAGGTCATATCGTCTTCGTATCTGTCTCTGAGATCATTTTAAAGCATAGACTGTTCATAGAAATTATTAAAGAAATCGTACGTGAATGAAACATAATTGGAGATGTCAAGTGAATTACTAGCGGAGTCATGATGTTATACGAAAGAAAATTAATATATACTTAAACACATAATAGTGTAGAAATATATGTGCATTAAATTGATAATCTACCATTTTGAATTTTTATAATCCTCTTTGCTCCTTCCATCCCATTGTTATTGTCATATTTTTACTTTATTAATGTCTCAAAATAAGAGTCATCATTTCAAATTTAACACATGTTATTGTCAATTTATTAATGCCACCTTATCTAGACATATGATTATCATGTCTCCATAAAACGACTCTAATATTGGGACGGAGGGAGTATGTGTAGTGTGGGGAGTAATGCTCATAATAGTCTTCACATTTTTTAGGAAAATGGCCATTTTGATCCTTCAACTTTTGGATTTTGGCCAATATAGTCCCTTGTCCATCTTCATGACCATTTTAGTCTCTTATCTTTACAAAAGAATGCCAATTTAAGACCTCTAATGGAAAATTAGAATTTTTTAACAGAATTAGTTACATATAAGGCATGTGCACTATTAGAAATGATGGTTTTGGTCCATTATCTTCAAAGTCATGTCCAATTTTGTCCCTTATATGTTTATTATGGTTTTCTAGTTTCTCATTAAAAGTCCAACATTGATTTTATTTTGTGAAAATGCGAGTTTAAATTACTGAAAAGATAAAATTAGACATGATCTTGATGGTAATAGACCAAAATAGTCATTTTCAGCACTTCACATGGCTTGCACTTAACTAATTCCATTAGAGATTTTCATTTTTTCTGTTTGATATCCTAGATTATCTCTTTTTTTTGTAAAGATAAAAAACTAAAATGGCTACAGTGATAAATAAGGGACTAAATTGATCAAAACTCTGAAGATAATGGACCAAAATGGCCTTTTTCCTTTTTCTAAAATGGAGCATCAAAATATGAAGTTGACTAACCAAGCTTTGAAGATAAAACTGTTCACGAATTTTTTCTTTCCCTAACTTACCAAAACAAGAGCTTCAAAGTTCAACTAGTTTTTATGTTATGGTACAAATATTTAATTTATGTAGAAGATACTTTGGAATGTGGCCATGCCAACTATCTCATTACTAACTAGTTATCACCTAGTGCATTACACGGGCATCTGTTTTGCTTTTACGTTTTCTTTAGTTTAAGTGAAACTATGTTTTTTTTCCTCTATTAATTTGGAGAATGAATCAGAAAGAACGTAGCAAGGACTATTATAAATAAAATGAAGAAATTTCATCAACACCTTTTATTACTTTCATCATATTCATCCTCCTTAATATACGAGGTGAAATTATTAAGATAAAAAATTCGATACCTATTAAGAAAAAAAGTATGAAGACAAAACGAAGAATCATTACTAAACCCAAAGAATTTCGAGCAAAACATATGAAGAAAATAAAAGTTGAAACCTTCCTAACGTGCCTGCAAGTGCAAAATGTGAGAACCCTGAAAATAGACATATAAATATCAGTGCATATTTTATTTGCATTTTAATTCTTTAATAAATTTTAGCACGAAGTCCAATTGTTTTTAAATAAGTATGTAGAATTAAACGTTATGTGCAAAATAAAAGAATTGTGCTAAACTACTAAACTTCTTAGTTTTGTTACATTAACTTCATATTTCGATGGTAAACTATTTCATTGATCTAATCATTAATTACTTTGAATTCTAGTATTGTAACTAATTGTTTTGAAATAAAAGTGTAAAGATAATTTCTATGTAATAAATAATATAATTGTGCCAATATTAAATTATTCGGTTTTGCTATACTAAATTAATATTTCTTGAGTTAGATTAATTCTATTACTTTAAAATAAATTCTTTGATTTCCGATAACTAGTTTTAATCGTTAATAATGTTAAATGTTAATAGGAATTTCCGCGTTAAGATGAAGACCAATGAATTTTAGATAAATATGATTCTAATATACTAAACATACTTAATGCGTGAAAATTCGATAAATATATCCTTATCTTTCTTTGTTTTCACAATAAGTGCGTAAAAATAATTTTTATGTGCAAACTGACACCCTTGGATTAAATTATTGTTTCACTTGACTTTATATTGCTAAAACGATAAATTTCGAGTTAGATTAACTCTATTTCTTGAGAAATAATAATTGAAAATTCTAATAACTAATTTAATCGCTAAATAATATAAGAATTACTAGGAACCTTAATATTCAAGTTTAATCGATAAATATTTGATAATAATGGTTCAGGTATATTAGGGTATGATTAGGCGTTCAAATCACACTTGGGGATAATTTTTAGAATTAAGTTGGAATTGAGAAATTAAGTTGAGATTAGGGAGCAAAGTGAAAAGACTAAAATACCCTTACATTTTCATGCAAACCAAACAAACCCCCTGACAGCAAATTCAATCACCGCAACTACTGGCCAATCTGGTCTGGTGGTGGTTCTGTCCCCATCGGTCCCCCCATAGGTCCAGTTGGATCTCCCCTCTAGTTAGGTTAGAATAGAGTAGAAATAGGAGTAGAGTTGACGATTGACAAAAAAAAAAAAAAAAAAAAAAACTACCGGCCAATCACATTTTTGCTAAATCGATACGCAATTGATTCCTACACGCAATCTCTGATCCAAAACAGCGGCACCTTATACCATACTCTCCAATTCATAACACAAAACCGCAAACCATTTCTTCCTTTCTTAATAATACCAAGATACCGCTTTCACAATCTCATTTCCTTCTCTGCACAACTCCACCGAAACCACTGCAATCCCTCTCCACAACCGCACCTCACCTCTTCCTTTACCTTAGTCCGAGAGCAAGAGAGATTGAGAGCTGCAGTCTCGGTTCCATCGACAAGAGTGAGCAAGATGGAGCCGAGCTTCTTGTTTCTTTTCTTTCTGTCCGTAACTTATAGAGGGAAGAGAGTGACTTGCGATCCATTCTGCCTTCCATCCGTGAGCTGGTGAAGAGCTTGAGACCACATTTCCTTCATCCAGCCGCAAGCCAGAGCAAGGGAGAGAGGGAGAGATAGCGGTCTGCAATTTCTGGGCTGCCGAAGGGAGGAGGATTATTTCTGCTGCTAACCGTGTGTGTGAGCTCCATTTGAGGTAACTTCTGAGCTGAAATTAGTTGGTTATAGGCAAGTGAGGTCAGCTATGGACTTGCATGTGGTGCTTGTGAGGTTAGATGAGGATTTGTGACTTAAGAAATCTGATTTGGAAAAGAATTAAAGCTGTCGAAAGTTTGAAGCTGGAATTGCAGCTTGTTTCTGGAAATTTCGGTTCTTACTTTGCTAGCTGTGATCATCTGAGCATAAGGTTGTGATTAGCTAAGTTGATAACACAAAGATTAATGTACGCATGCTGGATTGAGTGTCCGGATGAGGAATTAGGAGCTTGAGAAAAATCCGATCCAGTGAAAATGATTTCTGCCGTGAGCTTGAGATGAAAAATGCAGTTGTAATCTGCTTAATTTCGATAATCTGAGCATGAAACCGTGTTTAGCTAATTAAAACTTGGATGATTAAGTTGATTAGGGCTTTGCATGTTAACTCTGTGCAGCCGGATGATGAATCAAGAAACATAAGAAATTCTGTTTTTATGAATTGTTGCAGCCGAGAGCTTGTCCTGTATTTTACAGCTTCATTTGATTCAATTTTGTTGTTTGGAGTTTGTAACCATGATTAACTAGTTAATAACATGATAATTGAGCTTTGCATGTAGCTAATTAATGGGTTTAAATCAGAAAAATAAAATGAATTAGAAATCTGCTACACGTAAGTTCGACCGAGGCCAAGCTAAACAGAATTTCTGGATTTGTTTTAGATGAGTTTAATTGCTGTTTGAATCTGGTTTTGGTATGAAAATCTCTACTAGCTAGCTAAGAGTTTGCATGTCTTAATGGAGTACTTAAACTCTGTTTTAACCGAGGAAAAACTGGATTAAGAACTTATAATTGCTGGAAAATTTTTGTGAACTACCGTGAGTTTGAACCTGGAAATTTTGAGGTTTGTGACCATTGTTTGAATTTAATTCCGAACTAGAATGTTAATTGGTTAAGATAAGTTGATGCATGACAAATTTGAGAACCTAAAACCATGTTTTAGCTAAGGAAAAGTTGGATTTATAAACCTCTAAGTGCTGGAAAAGTCTTGATAGCCGAGAGGCTTGAGCAGGGATTTTCAGTTGTCTTTGGAAATTTTAATTGGTTTCTGGAAATTTATTTTATTTTTCCCTTGGAATATAATGGTTTAGAAATACATAAGAGTTGTAAATTCTAAGTTGTGTAAGTTGTTTAGCAATGAAATATTTGATATATTGGAAGATGGAACCAAAAATGTTGGTATATGAATGCTGGAATTTCTTTTGTGGTAGCCGAAGGTTGAGTTGGAATCTCAGCTTGGTTTTTAAATTTTTCCTTGAAACGTGATGGATGGAAATGCCTGGAATATGTTGTTTTGGAGTTCTATAAGAAATGTATGGATGGTTTGAATAAAAACATTTTGGTATTAAAAGAGAAAAAGGAGTTTTTCACAAGTGAAAAATGAGTTTCCAGATTTTCGGATTTCTCTGACCAGTCTCAGTAAAATGCTTATATCTTGGTGTAGGAAAATCCGATTGAGGTGCCGTCAGTGGCATTTGAAACTAGAGTCATGGGCCTTTGTTTTGTAGAAATTTCATATTTTTCCTCCAAGTGTACTGCTGTCCGTGATTCCTCAAAGTAGGCTGTCCTGTTTGAATGTCCTGTTTCCTCAGGAAACTGAATTCTTGACTTGGATAGAATATTTGGCCCAATTGTGATTTGAATCTCTGAAAAGTGTCTTCTGGGATGTGATAGTATTAAAAATCTATTCTACAACAGTATAATTTTCATAATTGTTTGATTTGTGGAACATGAACTAAAGCAATTTTTGAAGGAAAATATTTTTCCAGCATGACCGAACTGGTTGGGACTTTTGGTGAGTTTATTTGCTGGATTTGTGTATTATTTACTTTAGCTTGGTTTGGACAGATTATAATCTATATGTATAGTGATTCTAGAAAATAAAAGTGGAAAGTTTAATGGATATTTTAGATTCTTGGAATCATTTGGATCTCGAGTTGGTTATAGTTTTTGTTCTTGTTTTGAATGAATTGGTATTTGAAAGTGTGTATTGGTTGTCAAGAGCTAATGATTGATGAAGCATTGGCCATTTGAATGATTTTATAAGTACTACAGGGTGATGAAAGTTAATTGCTGGAATGTCTTGGAGGCCTTACTTTTATTTTTATTTGCTTATGATGGGCTTGCTGAAACCAAGTGCTAATGATTGATGAAGCCTTGGTCGTTCAATTTTATTTTTATCAGAAATGCAATTGTTGAAATCTAGGGCTAATGATTGACGAAGCCCTAGTGATTTGCTATGTGATTTTGCCATATTTGATCCATAATATGATTGCGAAATGGAATCAAAACTGTGAAAGTCGTTTCGACCTTGCGAACTCGAGTAACTGTGATCAAATTAATCAAAAATATTTTTCCAGCTAGTATTAGATTATAAAACTCAATATCTAGTGTTTTGCCTAAAACTTTCCAACTCGATAAATTTTCCTTTAGCTTAAACTAGCCTTAATAGTTATAGAAAATAATTTCTCTAGCTTTTGAAAATCCCAAGTCTTATTTTAATTCCTTTTCTTTCTTGAAGATTTGCCTTGGATAGTTGTCGGTAGGAAAAGTTCCAAGATAAGAGTTTTAATAGCTTTAATTAAAAATGTAGAAACTTGCTCAGCAAGAAACTTTATTTTAGATAAAATAGTTTTTAGTGACAATTTTTACAAGAACCATAGCTTAAAAGAAATCTTTCGAAGTATCTTTCTAGTTTTGATATTAAGTGATTTGTCGATTTATCTCAAGAAAATAATACTAATTACCTTTTATAGGGAAAACTACAAGAAACATTTTTACTACTTTTGCCAAGTTTCAACCTAAGTAAATCTTTGAATTTACTTCGAAACGATAAACTAGTTATATACTCAATAAACCTTTATAGTTATAAACCTGGAACTTGAATAGAAATTGAAAGTGTTATATTTGTACTTTAAAGGTCAAACTTGATTTTAATAATTTTAAATAAACGGCGCAGAAAACTTGTTTGGCAAGAAATCTTATTCAAAGCAAATTGGTTCTGGTTTGCATCTCTAGAAAGAAAGAAATCCTACGAAGTATTTCATCACTTTCATCAGTTTAACTCTAGGGAAATTGTTGATTTATTTGGAGTAGATAAACTAGTTATGTACCAGATAACCTTGTATTTATAAACCAAGAACCCGTATAACAACACTTATAGTTTTAAAACCTGGTTTTCTAGGGTATTGCGAGGACGCGGAATTCGATTCCAACTTGATATCTGAACTCCACTCTTGGTGAGTGTCCCTGCTTGTTCTATGCCTAATCGTTTAAAGTGCTTCCTTGACTTGTTATGTGATAAGTTGAAAAAAATTGGTTTCTGATCCATCGAAGTGAGCTGTGTGTACTTTATCACACTAGCCGTTCGAGTGGTGACTTGTGCAAAATATTTTCTCCTAAATCCTTGATTCAAAAATGGAGTTGCGTCGTTGGGTGAATCCCTCGACTCTTGTATCCAACTACCATGAATCTAAATGTAGTTACGTCGTTGGGTGAATCCCTCGACGCTTGAATCTAACTACAAAAGTCATTTGGGTGAATCCCTCGACGCTTGAATCTGATTGCAATCACGTCCTTGGGTGAATTCCTCGACGCTTGAATCTGATTGCAATCACGTCTTTGGGTGAATCCCTCGACTAATTTTATACGGGTATATCTCGAGTATACTGCGTCGGTAGACGAAGTTCGGGCCCGAAGCAGAGGTATGAACGGTGACGGGTTAGGATTAAAATAAGTGGATCTACATAGACTATAAGTAGTGAAAGTTGACGGAGGGTCAACTACGAGGGTATCTGATCAAGCGAGGAGAATGGCTCCCGAGAGCCCCTGTATCCTACCTTGTGCGGTTATATACGCTTTCTTAATTGATTAAATTTGTTTAAATTGTTATCCGTTGTTTGATTTATGTGATTGCATGTTTTGGGGCACCACTGAGCTTTAGCTCACCCCACGTTTATTGTTTTCCTTAACAGGTCCTGGAAACTGAAAGCTGGATGCTTACTTATGTTTTCCTTATGGATTGTATTTGACTACTATAACTTATTCTGTGGGCTGTAATGTGTTTTTTTTGGATAATGTACTTTTCTTTTTGGATTGCCACTTGAAGCTGGAAAATGTGTAAACCCTAATTCGATTACTTGGTTTGTAAGTTTGTATTTGGGATTTATGTATGTATCTATCCGGATTGGTGCGACTTTATACTTTGGTACGTAGCACGTAGGACGTTTAAGAGCACCGACTGGTTATTTTATCACTGCTGTCTCTGAAGTTAATGTGGCTTTAAGGATGATCCTATTCGGAAAAAATTGTTTTGTAATATATTAGGTTATTCTTCGAAAGGATTCAGGTTAGATTGCTCGCGTGAGTCCTGGCGAGAGTTGGGCAGACGGCCCGCCAACCCTTTGGTTCGCCTCAGGGGGAAGTGGGGTCGCCACACAAAAGATAATAGGTAAGAGATTTACATAGTTGTTTAACATGAAAAAGCGTCCACGGAGGGCTAAGAGAGAAATTTGATGAGAAAAATTTATCCAGTACTGAAAAAGATAAAAATAACAAAAAAAAAGGCTGGAGAGAGAATAATGATGAGGTCTTATAAAAGCGCCTATAAAAAACAAACTCGTTTTGTCAAAATTGCTAATATGTATCAAATGAACTCGGGAGTTCCCCCAAACACTTCACAAGGCTGAATTCTTTGGCCTAATTGAGGCAGAAAATAATTGTCCCCATTGAAGTGTTTCAAGGGAACTCTAGAGAACATCTAATGCTCTATTAACTAATCTATACTTTTGCCCCTTGTTAGGTCACTCTATTTATAGGGCTCTCTGGTCTCCACACATGCAGTTTCTGCATGTAATTACTAATCACAAGCCGCATGCTGTTTTCTGGAGAATGGATGAACCTAGTCATGATATAGGGTCAGATGAAAGACAGATAGCCAACAAAACTTGAGAGGTCATCTTTCTTCAACCTTTTCAATCAGTAGGTATCCCCTTTGATCTCTCTTTTTCAACTTTTTGTTCATGAATATAATGATATTATTTTTCCATATAAAAAAGAATGGCGAATCTATCAATCTCATGCATGTTAATTTGGCAGAAGCATACAACTGCTAAACCTAGTCAGCTAGATACATAAATCTAGTAATTATCCATCTTAAACATACTAAAAACTGTGGGATTGTTTGTCCAAGCAATTCGCATCACTTTCTAGTTGCATTAAAAACCATAATTTTGCTGATAAACCTGGGAGTTAAGGATATGAGAGTTGGGATACGAGTGGTTGAGCTCTAGAGGCTACAAGGGTAGTAGGTTTATTCTTATCTTTAAACTTGCTACATCATTCTAACTAGGTTCAAGCTAGAAAATCCATTTGGAGACTTGATTTTTAAGAGATCCTTTTAGAGGGCTAGTTGTCCTAATCAGGAAGGCCACAAATGCACCTGTACAAATCTTATCCACTCAAACAGAAGATAATTATGGAATCAGCTACACCACTACAAATTCTCTGCTTTGCATATCCGCACTTCATTGGTTAATTTCCATGTGAATCTATCTTTCAAAAAGACTGTCTTTGAGTGGTTGCGTTCTTTAGCCTAAATTAAACGACATGACAATCAAAGACAAATTTTGTATTACAAGAAGTGTATGGTTGATTAATCAAAGACAAATTTTGTATTTTGTAACACAAATAGGTTTGTAGGAATCCAAATTCTACCATTTTCATTGAATAATGATTAATGAACTATTGGCCGTAGAAGCACCATGAATCTTTTTGTTGCACAATCCTTGATTATGTCTGGTTTTTCTAAGATCGTCCTAATTTAAGTCCTTGAGTAAAAACTCACCCATCTGACCTCCAAAGTGGTTTGAGAACCTTGAGACTACACCCCCTTTACCAGCCAAACTCTCCAAACCCACCTTCTTTTCTAGTCAGTTAGATTATTTTCTACATATAATGACTGACAACCAAATGGCTTCTGATCATTTCTACATTACAAAGCACGATCTCTTAGTGTACTTCTAGCGTATAAAATTAACCATTTGAATATTAACTGACTTGTTAGATAAGGATCCATTTGAATGGAATAATGAAGTAAATGCTGGTTTTCAAACTAGAACTGTACTGCACCAGTTTTAGCCTTGCTACATTTTTTTGAAACATTAATTATATATTTATGATTAATACTTATAGGGCAATAGAATTCATAAGTACTAATTGGCTAGCAATACTGCTAAAGCCATAATCTTCTTGTCAAAGTAATATTTATCCAAACACGGACATTACTCTCAATTAGTTAATTAAGGATGGCAATGGGGCGGGGGACCTCTCCCCTGTCCCCCGGCCCGCTGCCTACAAATTCCCCCTGCCCCCGCCCCATCTCCCCTCCCCCGCTCCCCCCGCCCCGTCCCCGCCCTGCCCCGCTTCCCCCGCGGGACTAATAAAAATTTGTTATATAATTTTATTATAGTTAAAATTTAACAAATAATTAAGTGCTAAAATATCAACACATCATCAAATTATTATTCATTGTAATTTCACAATTGAAACTTATAAAAATAATCAAACAAAAGTTATTTGAATACAATCCAACATGATGGTATAAATACAATTAAAGTAGTCAAGTTTTCACTTTTGGCACAAATACAATCACCAATTCATTATTGTACTTGTGCTTTTTTTTTGAGAAAAAAATGTTATTGTATTAAGTGTAATTAGGGATTTAGTATAAATGTATTAGTAAATATAGTATAACCAATTAATAATTTGTGTTAGTACACATATATAATTATTAGTGTAATTGAAAATATCAATTATATTACATATACTAAATATACATTATATAATAAATATAACTAATAATATCATTATCATAAGTTTGTAACTAATTAAATTATATATTATATATATAATCATATACATATATATTTTTATATATTTATTTTTTTAAAATGGGTGGCGGGGCGGGGGATGGGGCAGGGGTACACTCCCCCACCCTCCAGCCCGTTTCTAAGCGGGGGGTAAAAAATTCCCCCCGCCCCAACCCCTGCCCTATTAGCCCCCGCGGGCACCCGCCCCCATTGCCATCCTTATAGTTAATGCCATATATTCTAATTGTTGTTTTTGAACTCATTATCCACAAATTACTCATTTTCTTTCTCTTTCTCATTGACAGAACGAGCTTTTGTCTACTTCTCTCACTTCCCCTCCAATTCTTGCCTTCCAATCTCTCTCCCTATTTCCTATTTTACAATTTGTTTTCATTTTGTTAAATTTTTTGTAGTATGTGGTTCAAGATCTTTTGCATAATGCTCTTCTCGGCTTTGCTCTTGCTATTTTTCCATCACTATCAGTAAGTGTTTCTTTTTTTCTTCCTTGTTTGCTTTTATTCCATTATGTTTTCTATTAAATAATCTCTGCTTACAATTTTTTCTTTTATTCCATTATGTTTTCCATCACTATCAGCACATTATTACAAATTTCATCAATTTGCTTATAACTCCTCCATATTCCAGGTGCTTCTTATTATGAGTGCTTTACCTGCTTCTGAACGGCTTCATCAGTTTTAACTAAACTTTAAATCTTTACGGTGCAATGGTTGCTTTGATGGACAAGCTCATATTCGTTAGCAAAAGAAGAGGGAGGTCATTAGGCCACATCTACTCATCCATACTAAAGTCATTTTTTTCATATTATAAAATTAGAACCTTGAGGGTCTACAATGTTTTTTTAATTCATATTTTTTTATTAAAGATCATGGAAAAACTGTGCGATTGGTTTTATAATGTCATTCAAACTCAATCCTATGATGTATGCAACATGCTTTATTTCTTTGAATTTTGCTTGTTTAATGTATTAGTGTATTGATCTTCTTGTAAACTTCACTATTTTTTCCGCTTTTCTAATTATTATATGAATCTTGATTTTCATGTGTCCATATTTTATAATAACTAGATTAAATTTATTTTTAATTGTGTTATGTTCTATATCCCATGAATATAGAAGGAAAAGTGTGTGTACATTTTTTGGACTATTTTCATTTTAGATTGTTTGTTGTTTTAGTTAAATCATATCGTATTTGCAAAAAAAATAACTTCTAAGTATGACTTTGAAAATTAAAAATAAGAATGCTTTAAAGTAAAAGAATTACAATCTAAGAAAAAATATGGTAAAAAACTCAAAACCAAATCAATGAGTTATGAAAATAATAGATAAATAAATTAAAGAGATAGAAGAAGTAGGGAAGCTATTCAATTAACTAGAGAGAGGCGAAAACAAATAATTGGTGGATAATTGACCCAAAAGAATCAATGAGAATATATGGTGTTGAATAGTTGAGGGTAATGTTGGTATTTGGATAAATATTATTCTAGCAAGAATATTATTGCTCTGACAGTATTGTCAGCCTTACTAACTACATTTGGTATAAAATGCGAAAATGGAAATGTTTTAGTTGGAAATCAAAAAGTGCGGCCCATGAAGTATTTCTCAAATTAAGGGTGACAACGTATGTGTTTGGTTGGGATCTAAATTTTTACCATCTAAACCCATCCCAAACTCAGCCTATAACGCATAGATAATAATACAAAACAGTATTAAGATAATAGCACATGTATAAATTTTCACCCATTTATATGTATTTAGATAATACCACAAAGAATGCTGTATACATAATAGTGCATACATACATATATGTATATGCGCATAGGCATGTTTTGTATTATAGTTACTACATATATTCATGTTAACACATTTATTTTTGGAAGAATCTTTGTCATTCTTTCACCATATATTTTGTTAATCAGAATATACTTTTCCTCAAGGAAGTTTCAAAACTATTAAAATTTAAATTTTTTCTCAGACGACTTTTTGTAGAGCACTAATCATGGTAAATAAAATAGGTCAATGACCCAAAGTCACAAGAACTGTGTGAAATTATGGATATTCATGGGTCCATACCCATTAGGTCCCTTGTACACCTTTGGACCCGGGTTTGAATCTAAACAAATTAATTTTGGTGTGGATCTAAGACGGTCAAATGACGAATAGATCCGAAGCCCAAATCCATTTAGAGTTTGTATCCAAACACTTTATATCTTATGAAGTTGAGCCCGCAAATTTCAACCCAAACCAAGCACTAACATCCTTTACAAGAATCACGATATACGTGTATATTGGTTGATGATATGTAAAAGCATGTTAAGCAACTTATAAATTATGATTTGAAGAATATAGTCTGACCACAGCAGCGATTGGTGTCGAATTCACCTAAACTTTTCCAAAAAAAAATTTGTGTCAGCTGGCTTAATATTTATTGAAAATCAGACATAAGCAGCATATGATACGCTCCTTTTGGCTTGGTCTATGCATAGGTTCTATATAAGATTTAAAATTTTTCCTTTAAGAGGAATTTTCACAAGAGCTATACCTCTTCTTGGTAGACTGCTATGTAACTGGTTTCTCGGTTTTCCTTTTAAATGTTGCGTGATCATTTGCATTTGGTATGTTCATCTATCAAAATGTTTTCTGTCAATCAAATTTGAATGCAGAACTCTAAGATGCAGTAGTGGACTGAGAAGGATTTTGGCACTGGGGCCAGCGGGCAAATATTAGTTTACGAAATCGATAAAGGAGCTTACCAAAAAAAAATCTTTTTGGGGCCAGGGTGGCAGAGCAGGGAAGCAAAGGGAATATAATGTAATTTTTTTTTAATGTAAGTGAGAGATTTTAAATTCAGAATCTCTCACTTATATTCCCTATTTCTATACCACCCAATCCATCTCACCCCTGGGAATATAATGTAATTTTTTTAATGTAATTTTCTTAAAGACTTGTCTAGGAACTTTTCACTTTTAGAATGCAGGAAATATAATTTTTAAAGTCTTGGAAGGGTTAATACTTAATACCCCTACATGGCACTTGACAGGAATTACCCCTTGTGGTTTTAAAATCATAAACTCAACAGGTATGTTGCATGTCCAACTATAAAAATTCCAACAGAGGTTTTCAAATGGGTTGCAATTTTGTCATTAATTTTACAATTATTTTCCTCTTTTATCTTACCAAATATTGCGTTAATTGACAAATTCTATTTACTTTTGGTAATTTGTATTGGTCGCAGGGTGTTGGAATGAAGAGTAATAAAAAGGTGCAAATTTTTCACTAGACTTGCTGTTCGGTGTGATCGCGTCAAACTCAAAGCTCAGCATGTCCAGAAAGCTAGGGAATGACGCGTGATATCTACATGAGAATTGAAGTTGCAAAGTGGGGTCATAAATTTGTCATCAGATGGAATTGTTGACTTTACACTTTCGGTTAATATAGGATTTGCTAAATCAATTTATTTGGCAATTAGTAAGAGAGTTTTAGCAGTTGTAGACACCAAAATTTTATCATTTTATTTTTCTTCATTTTATTCCTATTTTTGTTCATTTTTAGTTTAATTTTTTTATTTTAATTTATTTTGTTTCATTTCTATTTCTTGAGAAAAATCATCTCAATTCCTTTTTAGAAAATTGGAAAGAAAAAAAAAAGAAGAAGAAAGAAAAGAAAAGAAAAATCAAAATCAATTTTTGGGAAAAAAGAAAAAAATTTCCTTCACGTGCACGTGCGATGCTCGCACACGTTTTCTTCACCAAAAACTGGTACAGAAGCCATGAACCAGGCCATAGTACCAGAATATTTGCAGCTGGCATATGGAGCATTTTTTATTGTTTTTTTTTCTTTGTTATTCCTCCAATACATTGCTAGTACAAGAACCACCTCACCCCAACTAGAATCATCAAGAAATTTCTGGAAGGGGGAAGATCAAATGGCTCAAAAAGAGCCCAAGAAACTCAGCTTTCATCCTCACCTTTGAGGTAAGGGTTTAGGAGCTTTTTGGACCATATAAATAGAGCAAAACGCAGCCTTACGGTGGGAACAAGAGTGAGAGGCAGCGCAAAGAGAAAAAAGGGAGAAAATGAGAGAACACAGAGATACAAAGAGGAAGAAAAAGTGCAGAAAATTTCTAGAAGAAACTGAGCAAAGGTTGGCGAAGAGGCCTCCTTCCTGGCCAAAATCCAATCTTATTCTAGATCTTCTAGGCTTCCTTTCTGTTTCTCATTTGCTAAGTCCGTAAAGGTATAATTTTTGTTTGGAAAATTTCTCGAAATAACGTCTCCAGGCCCTCCAAATCTTGGGTCGAAATCATCTGCTCGTCAGCACTTGAACATCTTATGGAAGAAATTTGATGGGCTGATTGCGGCGACCCCACTTCCCCCTAAGGCGAACCAAAGGGTTGGCGGGCCGTCTGCCCAGCTCTCGCTAGAACTCACGCAAGCATTCTAACCCAAAATCTTTCGAAGAATAACCTAATCTATTACAAAACAATTCCTCCGAAGAAGACCGTCACTAAAACCACATTAACTTCAGAGATAGCAGTGATTTAAAATAGCCAAACGACGGCTCCTAAACATTTCACGCGTTGCGAACTGCGGAATAGAATCGTACCGTCCCAACTAAAAAAAAATTCATACAACACAATACAACAATCAAGCCAAGCATCCAAATTAAGTTTTACACATTTTCCAGCTTCAAGTGGCAATCCAAAATAAAAAGTACATTATCCGAATTTAACACACTACAGCCCACACAAATAGTCATAGTATACAAATACATCCCAAAACGAAACATGGATAAGTTTCAAAGCTTCAATTTCCAGAACCTGTCAAGGAAAACAAATAAACGTGGGGTGAGCTAAAACTCAATGGTGCCCCAAAACATGCAGTCACGTAAATCAAACAGCGAGTAATAACTTAATCAAATTGAACAGTTAGGAAAGCGTATAACAGCACAAGGTAGGATACAGGGGCTCTCAGGAGCCATTTTCCTCGCTTGATCACCATTCATCGTAGTTGACCCTCCGTCAACTCTCACTACTTATAGTCCATGTAGATCCACTTATTTTAATCCTAACCCGTCACCGTTCTTACCCCTGTCCCGGGCCTGCACACCGACTAAGGACGCAGTATACTCGAGATATACCCGTAGATGATTGGTCGAGAGATTCACCCAACGACGATATTGTAGTTAGATTCATGCGTCGAGGGATTCACCCAACAACGTGGTTGCAGTCAGATTCATGCGTCGAGAGATTCACCCAACAACGTTACTGCGTTTAGATTCATGAGAAAATGATTCACGCAAGTCACCACTCGAACGGCTAGTGTGAAAAAGTACACACCGCTCACTTCGATGGATCAAAACCAATTTTTGCAAATATCACATCTTAATTCAAGAAAGCACTTTAATCACGTAGGAATAGAACAAGCAGGGACACTCACCAAGAGTGGAGTTCAGATGTCAAATTGGGAATCGAATTCCGCATCCTCGCAATATCCTAGAATACCAAAATTTTGAAACTATAAGTTTCTATTCAGTTTTTAAGCTTATACAAATCGAGGTTTATCTAATATATTACTAGTTTACTTCCCATAGTAAATTCAAGAATCTACTTAAGTTGAAGCTTGACAAAAGTAGTAAAAATGTTTCTTATAGTTTTCCTTGAGATATTTTTCCTTAGAAAAGGGTAACTAGTATTATTTTCTTGAAATAAGTCGACGAACCTCTTAACATCAAAGCTAGAGGGATACTTTGAAAATTTCTTTAAAGCTACGGTTCTTGCAAAAATTATCACTAAAAACTATTTTATCTAAAATAAAGTTTCTTGCCGAGCAAGTTCCTACATTTTTAATTAAAGTTATTAAAACTCTTATTTTGGAACTTTTCCTACTGACAACTATCCTAGGGCGAATCTTTAAGAAAGAAAAGGGATTAAAATAAGACTTAGGATTTTCAAAAGCTAGAGAAATTATTTTCAATTAAGGTTGTTTAAAACTTGTACTTTTGAATTTTTCCTATAGTCAACTAGCCAAAAACAATTCCTAGGGAAAAGAAAGGAAGTAAAACAAAGCCTAGAGTTTTTGAAACTAGTGAAATCATTTTCTAAAAATAATAAGGCTTGTTTAAGCTTAAAGGAAGAAATATCGAGTTGACAAGGTTTAGAAAATCCCTACATGAAATTTTCAACTTTAACATACCGTGCTAAGTTTTATCGCACCATACTAGGGCGAAGATATATTTAAATAGCTTGCTTAACACTTTCTCAAGTTCACCAGACCAAAACGAATTTCTTACGATTCTGATTCACACACACGTAATATTTTAGATTCGTCAATATAGCAAACTCACATTTCAAATAGAAGTCTCACTAGGGCTTCGTCAATCATTAGCACTTGGTTTTTGGCAAGTTCATATCACATCTTAACTTAATCGAAATAAACATATTAGCTCCAAACAAGTCCAGCAGTTCAATTTCACCACACTTAAACACTTATATAAAATTATTCAAATGGCTAAGGCTTCATCAATCATTAGCCTTTGACAACCCTCAATCACATCCAACCACAATTAAATCAGGAATTCAATTCACAAACAAGCTAAGTGTTTGATCCAAGTCAAGATTTCAATTTCATGAAGGACAGGACATTTCAGCAGGACAGCCTACTTTGATGAGTCACGAACAGCAGTACACATGGAGGAAAAATATGAAATTTCTACAAAACAAAGGCCCATAATTCTAGTTTCAAATGCCACTGACGGCGCCTTAAATGGATTTTCGTACACCAAGATATAAGCATTTTGCCTAGACTGGTCAGTGAAATCCGAAAATCTGGAAACTCTTGTTCACTTGTGAAAAGCTCCTTTTTCTCTTTTAAAACCATAAGACTTTTATTCAAACCATCCATACATCTCTTATAGAATTCTAACACCACATTTTCCAGGCATTTTCAACCATTATGTTTTCAAAGAAAATTTCACGATCAAGCTGGAAATTCTAACTCAAACTTTGGCAACCACAAGGAAAATTTCCAGCATTTGTATACCCACATTTTTGGTTAAATCTTTCGAGATATCAAATGTTTCATTGCTAAACAGCTTTCACAGCTTAACGTGTACATTTTGTCATGCATTTCGAGCTCATAATACCCCAAGGAAAAATTCCAGGAACCACTAAAAAGAATTCAGTTCAACCTTTCGGTCATTAAAATTTCCAGCACTTCGTTGTTTATAAATTCAAAATTTCCTTGGCTAAGACATGCTATTAAACTCTCAACTTCATCATACAACTACGTGGCTAGACCGTTAGCATATCCAGCTCAAAAATTAATTTCGATTAACCACACCAGTCATCAAATTTCCAAGAAAGAATCTCCAGCTAGCCTCGGAATAAACATGCATGTGGCAGGATACATTTTGGTTTTATTTTTCTGGTTCAAACTAACTAATTAACTACATGCGTAGCTTAATCATCTTGTAATTTACTAGTTAGTCATGGCTAGAGGCTCAAAACAGCAAAATTATACCACATGAAACTACATTATTCAAGACAACTCTCGGCAGAAATTTTTTTTCATCAAAACAGAATTTTCCTAAGCTCCTTAGTTCATCATCCAATTTTTTCTTCAGCTAAAACCTTGTATTTTGCACTTAAGTCTCACATGCACAATTTCTGAGTTAATTAGCTATCATTTCCAGACCGGAAATCAGTTCGGCAACAGCAATATACGTTCATAACTCCAGAATTTTGTGCAACTACTCTCGGATGAGCTTGCATGTGATGGATTCTGTTTCATTTTTATTTTCTAGCGTAATCCAGGCTAATTAATTTCATGCATGACTTTATCATCTTGTTTTCAGGTGATTAAACACAAATACAAATTCTGATCATCCCACAATTAACGAATTAAGGCTACAAAATCCCAGCTCAAGCTCACGGCAGTACCATTTTTTTTTCTTCCAAACCAATTTCTGGTAGCTTAATCCTTTATCCAAACGTACAACTCTCACATGCATACCTCTACTCAGCCTCATCTACCCAATCAACTAGTTCAAGTCTAAATATTACCTCAACCTGGAGTTCACACGCGCGTCTGGCAGCGGAAATAATTTTCCTCCCTTCAACAGCCCAGAAATTCCAGACCGCTATCTCTCTCTCTCTCTTGCTCTGGCTTGCGGCTGGATGAAGGAAGTTTGGCCTCAAGCTCTTCACCAGCTCACGGATGGAAGGCAGAAAGGATCACAAGTCACCCTCTTCTACTCTCTAAGTTGCGGACAGAAAAGAAAAAAAAACAAGAAACTCGGCTCCCTCTTGCTCACTCTCGTTGATGGAACCGAGGCTACATCTCTCACTCCCTCTTGCTCTCGGTCCAAAGCGAAAACTGAAATGTGTAGTGGAGTTTGGGTGCTTAGTGGTTGATATGGTTGAGGGTGGTGGTGTAGTCACGGTTATTGAGAGGGAGTTGAGTGTTTGTGAGATTGTGTGTTGAAGTGGTGAAGTGAGTGCATTGGTCGAATGAGAGGTGAGTGATCATGGTGTCCGAGGGAGTGTTTGGCTTTGCATGGAATGGTTGTGGTCGTATGGTGATTTTGTGAAATTGTGAAGGGTAGTTTAGTCTTTTCACATTCCTTCTAATGAACACTTAAGTCCTTGATTCTAGTTTGATCCCAAAAATTAATCCCAAGTATAATTTGATCGCCTAATTATATGCTAATCTTGCAAGGCTTTAATTATCGAAATTCTTATGTCCTAAGTATACTTAAGGTACTTATGTCGTTTTTGTCTAAAATTTATCGATTACGATTTAACATTAAGGTTCCTATTAACCCTTAACATTCTTGCTTTATTAGTTAAACTATTAAAATCAAGTTTGACCTTAATATATAAATTTAACATTCTTAATATTCATTTATCCTTTTATCTCAAAACTTATTAACTTAATCATTATTAACGCTTAAGATTAGCTATCGGAATTCAAAGAAATTTACTCGTTAGATTAATGAAATAGTTTACCATCAAAGTATGAATTTAAGGTAACAAAGCTAGAAAATTTAATAGTTTAGCACAATTCTTTTATTTTGCACATAAAAATTATTCTTACGCATTCATTGTGAAAACAAAGAAGGATAAGGCTATAATTATCGAAATTTTCACGCCTTAAGTATGTTTAGTATATTAGTATCATGTTTATCTAAAATTCATTGGTTTTCATCTTAACGCGGAAATTCCTATTAACATTTAACATTAGCAACTAATTGGATTTAATCATTGGAATTTAAATAATTTGTTTTAAGATAGTAAGGTTGTCGACTCAAGTGTCATTAATTTAGCATAATGGCAACTAAGAATTCCAACATTTTATGTTAAGGCGGAAAATTAATCTAACTCTAAAGATATTAATTTAGTCTAGCAAAACCAAGAAATTTCATAACTTAGGTAAAATTTCGTCCCTCTATGAAGGATCTCAGGAAATTCTTCTTTTCTCTTGATCTAAAAGAGGCTGCTAAGGTTGGTCTTTTAGACTCCAGACATGTAGTGATTAACTTGGGGAATGAGGTGGACTTTCATCGGATCTGGGCTAGAGGTATATGGTATGTTTATGGTGCCCCTATGCGTGTCTTGAAATGGTCTCCTGCTTTCCATGTGGACAAGGAGCCTTCGGTGGTTCCAGTTTGGTTTAAGTTACCAAAACTGCCGCTGCATTACTTTAACAAAGAATGCTTGTTCCAGATCGCGGGAATTTTGGGCAATCCTCTGTTTGTAGATTCTGCTACCATGGTGGCTTCAAGACCAAGTGTGGCAAGGGTGTGTGTAGAAGTAGATTTGCTAAAACCTCTTACTCCTAGGGTGTGGATTGGTAATGGTGATCATGAGGGCTTTTGGCAAGCTTTAATTCCAGAAAGCCTGCCTAAATATTGTTCCCACTGTTTTAAGCAGTGACATATCCAAGAGGATTGTCATATGCTATATCCGGATCTTAAAATTCAGAGACCGTTAGCTACCAAGAAACAGGATGGTCATGCACGTTTTCAAACTATTTCTTCACCTGCCTTGGCCACAATAGGCAAACAGGATGATCATTCTGGGAACAGCAAACAGGATGATCAATCTCGGAAAGAGGTGCATCCAATAATTGTGCCGGCTACTACGGAGGAGGATGTGGGTGTGGTTGATAAGGAGGGGCCTTCAAAAAATGCGAATCCTCTTGTAGAAGAAGCAAATATTTGTACTGGGATTTTCACCGAACCTGCTGATACTCATGCGGTGGTGTCTCAGCATGATCTTGATGGACTGGAAGATACTATAATGGTGGCTCCCACTGGTGATGGACTGGAACTTATGGATGGAAAGGAAAACCAGCAAGCCAGTTCTTCGGAGCAGAATGCGCTTGTCATCGATATATCTCATTGTGGTGTGCTGGAGGATTTGCAGGCAAAACAATCATCTGCGGTTGCGGATATCTTTAATCTTGACCCGATCATTCAACAAGTCAGTGAAAAGCTCCAACACGAGGAAGGTTTACAGGTGGTTACGCATGGCAAACCGAAAGGTGTCAGGGCTAAATTTTCATCTGATCGTTCGTTGCGATCGAAAGCCAAGGTTTCCTCAAACTCTTCCTCTTCCTTGTCTCAATGATTAAGTTTATGTTTTGGAATATTAGGGGTGTTTCTCGCGCCCCAAATTTTCGAAGATTGAGGTATTTGGTAAAACACCATTCTATTCAACTAGTAGCTATTTGTGAACCAAAAATTCAAGTTGCAGAGATCCATTCGATCAGAATGAGACTTAATATGGACCATGCTATATTTAGCAGTACGGGTGATATTTGGATTTTTTTTAAAGCCTCTATTTCGTGTCGTAAAGTAGGAGAATCTAATCAACATTTGTCGTTACAAATTGATTCTGCATTATTTGCGGTCCCTATTATTTTTTCATTTGTGCACGCCAAGTGTACTGCCCTTCAACGAGTAGAATTATGGAATAGCCTTCTTGCGGACAAGCCGACTCAGTCTGCCTGGCTTCTTGTGGGGGATTTTAATGTCATTGTCTCGGAGGAGGAGAAAAGGGGTGGGGTGCCGTTTACACCAGAGGAAGGTTGGGAATTGTTGAACTTTATGTCTCAAGCTGGAATTTTTGATGTGGGGTATTCAGGGTCTATTTTCACATGGTGCAACAATAGATATGGTCGGGCGCGTATTTGGAAGAGATTAGACAGGTTGCTTATGAATCAGGTTTCTTCCAACCTAGGCTTAGGTTTCGATGTACAACATTTGTGTAGAGACCCATCAGATCACGCTCCATTGTTATTGTCGGCTCAAACAAAATTGGATAACAAACCAAAGCCTTTTCGTTTTTTGAATTTCTGGACATCCAAACCAGAACTGTTGGACGTGGTTAGGTGCAACTGGATTGGGAATTTTTCAGGCCCTCCATTAAAGGTCCTTGCAGCCAAGCTTCGGAATGTAAAGATGGCCTTACGAATGTGGTCGCGCGAGGTATTCGGTGACATCTTTGAAGCTGTAAAGGTGGCAGAACAACGTGCTCTTAATGCTGAGGTTAGTTATGATGCTGATCCGTCTCAGCCAAATTTAATTGTATTACACGAAGCACAAGCCCAGCTAAGGCGTTCACATGCAACTGAGAATATGTTTTGGCAACAAAAATCTAGGATTAAGTGGTTAAAGGATGGCGATAGGAACTCCAAGTATTTTCATTCTGTGGTGGTGGAACGTCAAAGTAGATCATTAATCCATCGCATCAAGTCGTCTGATGGGAAGTGGTTGGATAGCACATCTGATATTGAGGGAGAGGCTGAATCATTTTTTAAACGTTTGTTCACGGATGAATCATATGCTCAATCCTTTGAAACTCTTGAGGTTATTCCTAGATTAATCTCCTCACATGATAATGTGATGTTGGAGAAAATCCCTTCCAAGGAAGAAGTTAAGTTGGTGGTTTTTTCTATGGATGGTGATAGCGCGGCTGGTCCAGATGGTTTCTCCGGAAAGTTTTTTACCTTTGCATGGGACATTGTGGCTGAGGATGTATATGCGGCAGTTATTAGCTTTTTCTGTGGGGAGGTTTTGCCTAGAAGTATATCCTCAACTTCAATAGTGTTGATTCCAAAGTCGCAATCTCCACAAGACTTTACACAATTTCGTCCTATAAGTTTGTGTAACTTTATCAACAAGGTGATCTCAAAGATTTTGTCGGATAGATTGTCCCGTCTCCTTCCTAAGATTATTTCTCCTCAGCAGAGTGGATTTGTTAGAGAAAGGCATATTTCAGATAATTTTTTGTTGGCTCAAGAGCTGATCTCTGGAATTCGGCAGCCCAATCAGGGGGGGAATGTGGTTTTGAAGTTGGATATGGCCAAAGCTTACGACAGAGTCTCATGGATCTTTCTGTTGCAAGTACTTCGTCGCTTTGGTTTTAGTGAGCGGTGGATCGATATGATTTGGCGATTGATTTCTAATGTCTGGTTTTCGGTTCTTATTAATGGCTCCCCATGTGGTTTTTTCCAGTCAACTCGAGGCCTGCGGCAAGGAGATCCCATTTCGCCTGCTCTTTTTATTATTGGGGCAGAGGTTTTATCTAGATCGCTGAATTCTTTGGTAGGACAGAGAGGCTTCCTTCCCTTCAAGGTCCCTACTTCATGCCCTATTGTCACGCATCTAGCTTATGCGGATGACGTGATTATTTTTTGCAGTGGAGTTAAGCGTACTTTGAAGAAAGTTATGAGTGTTTTGGAGAACTATTGTTGTGTATCTGGTCAGCAACTTAATTCTCAAAAAAGTTGCTTTGTTGATCATGAAGCTTTGACTTTACCTCGTAAACGTGTCATTTCACAAATCTCAGGTTTTCAAGCTAAGTCACTTCCTCTTCGATATCTTGGCTGTACTCTCTACTCAGGGAGAAGGAAAACCAGTTATTTTTCAAATATCTGCACTTCAGTTGCTAAGAGAATTCTGTCTTGGAAGGAGAAGCTTTTGTCATCTGGAGGGAGGTTAGTGTTACTCAAAAATGTTCTATCATCTTTGCCTTTTCATGTCTTAGCTGCTACAACTCCTCCAAAGGGTGTTCTCCGCACCATTGAGAAAGCATTTGCAAATTTTCTATGGGGCACAACTGATAAAGGGTCTCGGTATCATTGGATTGCATGGGATTCATTGTGTAAGCCGTATGCCGAAGGGGGTGTGGGAGTGAGGGCTTTGACTGATGTGTTTAATGCCTTTTCATTGAAGTTATGGTGGTCTTTAAGGCAACGTCAGTCTCTTTGGGCAGAATTTATGTACAATAAATATTTACATAAATTGCATGCTTGCGAAGCGGAATTTCAGCCTTTACAATCGGTAACTTGGAAGAGATTGGTTACATATCAGTCTTTGGCAAATTCCCATATTCAATGGGTGTTGCAGAATGGCTTGATAAACTTCTGGCATGAGAATTGGACTGGTACAGGTCCTTTATGTCAGCAGATCGACATTTTTGGAGATCACACAGTGGCGGATTTTGTTTCAAATGGTCAATGGAACATTCCAATGCTTCGACAATGGCTCCCAGAAAACATTATATCTACGATTCTACAAATCACTCCCCCGGATGTTGTTTCTAATCAACCTGATAGGATGGTGTGGGATTTAGAAATTTCTGGTTCATTTTCCTTTTCTTCAGCCTATAAGGTGGTCCGCACCGTTGCCAATACGTCAATCTTTTCATCTTCCATTTGGGTGAAAGACTTGCCAGCAAAAATCTCATTCTTTATGATGAGAATGCTATCTTGGAGACTGCCGGTTCAGGATGTGTTACAGCGCTTTGGTGTGTGCGGACCATCTCGTTGCGTTTGCTGCCTAAATCCTGGATTTGATTCTATTGATCATGTTTTCTGTACAGGTGAAATCCCTCGCCAAGTTTGGAAATCGTTTCAGGTTGATATTGGCGAGTTTGTCACTCCTTCAACGGTAAAGCATGCAGTCATTCAATGGTGGTTGCTGCCAGCTAAAAACATTAAGCTTAAACTGGTTTATCAGCTCCTGCCATCGCTGATTTGCTGGCATCTTTGGAAAGCTAGGAATACTGCGGTTTGGGAAGGCAAGGTGTTGTCGGTCATGCAGATTCATACTTTTGTTCTTTCTGATCTCTATGACATTTTCCAATTACATTTTACAGACATTGGAGTTGGAAGGTACTCGTGGCCATGTTTTTACTCTTCACTGGTGAGTTGGAAAAAACCATTTAAATTCATCCTGGTTAGGTGGATCCCTCCAGTCTTGTCGACATGTAAACTGAATACCGATGGTAGTTCTCTTGGTAATCCGGGAAGGAGTGGCGGTGGGGGGGTTTTGAGAAATAGCTCGGGGGTTTTTTTGTTGGGTTTTGCGTGTTATTGGGGTGTCATACCGAGTTTACATTCAGAGTTGAAGGCTTTGTTATTTGGAGTTAAGCTTTGTGTTATGCGAGGTTTCTTTTGCTTGCATTTGGAATCAGATTCGTCACTTCTTGTCCAAATGGTTAAGGGGATTAGTAGATGTCCATGGGGTTTGCAACGAGAGCTGGACCAATTGCTCACTTTTAGGCATTTCTTTCAATCCGTCACTCATTGTTATCGCCAAGCGAATTTGCCTGCAGACCGCTTATCTAAGGTTGGAACTGAGTTAAAGTCCAACATAGTGTATGATTCATGGTTGGAATTGCCACGATTGGTTCGTGGAGACCTCAAGTTGGATAAGTTAGGTTATCCTAATTTTCGGGTTTACTAATCATTTGGATTTCTGGAATGGGGTCTAGTTCATCCACACAGATTCAAGCGTTGTTGCTGTTACTGTTGTTTTGCTATTCCTGCTGTAATTTTTTGCTCTCCGGTTGAGCAATTCTTTCTTTTTGCTGGTTTGGATGTTTTTGCACCTCTGTTTGGCAGATGCTGATGTAACGTGATTTTACCATATATATAAAAAAAAAATACTACCAAAAAAAAAAAGGAATAAAAGAAATGAAATTGAAATATGCACCGACTTATATATATTTTTGTGACGCCCCGAAAAGTATGAGTGTGAGGACCCGAAAATTTTCTAATTTTCTAGGGTTTATTTTATTTAATCGCCCTCCTTTTCTACATTTTCTTTATTAGAAAAATTTCCCAGATAAAGTTTATGAGCAAAGATAGTTTTAAAATAATTTTTCTAGTATCGGTTAGTTTTTTTTGAGAAATTAAGAGCATATACCGGACGTGGGACTCGCTAGTGCGGAAAGTTCGGAAAAATTCGGTCAATTAGGTTAAGTTTGGGATACTGTGATTATTTTACAAGGTGCTAAGAGATAATTAGATGTTACTCAGATGGATTATTATTGGAGAGACAAGAAGATAAGATTAAAGCTTAGAGGTGCCAAGTGTCACAAACCCATTGGATGTTGAATTTGACCAAGACTTTTCTAACTTTACTAAAACCAATTTGGACCCAATTTCTCTCCATTTTAGCTTGTCTTGGACGAAATTTTGAGAGAAAAGAGAGAGAAAATCCATCATCTTGCACTTCAATTTCTTGTCCAAATCTTGAGTTCCAACCGATTAAATTGCAAATCACTCCATAAAACTTGCTAGCTAAGGAAGATTGAAGCTATTGGTGGAGTTGTTTTGGAAGAAAAATCCCTAAGCCATCACCTTTCTTGATATTTGAAGGTATCATGTCTAGCCATCCTTTCTTTGTTCTTGATTTTGTTAAATTAATGACTTTTGATGCCTAAAGAGATGTTTTAGTGGAAAATTTCTGGCTTGAATGCAAAAATTTCCAGTTAGGGTTTCATTGCCCCAATTCTGCTCGGTACTGTAGCACCTAGTTAGAGGCCGAATTGGCCTTAGCACAAAACATAAAAGTTGTAAAGAATGATGTTTTCTAGTTGCCTGCAAATTTTCAGCCCAATCCGAGATGGGTAGCCTGAGATAAGACGGAAATACCCAGACTGGTCTAGGTAGGAGTTCAGTGAACAGGGTTGTCTTTTCACCCAATCTGATCGTGACTTTTCACCATGATCCTTACTGAATTAGATTTTGGCCAAAACATGAAAGTTGTATACAAGGGTATAAAATAGTTGCCTGAAAAATTTTAGCTTGATCCGACCACTGTGGCATGTGAAATGACCGAAATACCATTGACTGTCCATGAAACCTGTTTTGCGCCTAGAATTCTGTTTTCGTGTAGTTTTTCCATTTTTGATCCTGAAAATACATGATTTGGCCTTGGCTTAAAACATGAAAGTTGTAGGGAATGACATTTTAGAGGTGCCTACAAAATTTCAGATTAATCGGAGTAGCGTAGAGTGAGAAAAGTCGAAATTACTATTGCTGTTCTGGTTTACCCGAAATTGGGAGTTGCGTCTGTAATTGGTTATTTTGGTTGGGAATGCTTCGGAATTGGTTGTTGAGGTCTTCTGATGAAATTTAGCCCTGTTTCTTATCTTTCAGCTGGTTTTGGAATTTCTGGATTTGGACTTCGGTAGCCTGATTTATGATATTTGCACCAGAATGCGATTTGTGAACCTGTTTTTCCGATTCTGGAGTCGTATCTTGCATTTTTGACCTGGTTACACTCGAAACTGGGTTGAGTGACCTTCTGCAATATTGTAGCCCTATCTCTTAGCTTCGAAACGGTGAGTCTTGCACCTCCATCCGATAATCGTAGTGCCTTTGGTGCCATTACCGTAAAATGACGTCAAAACCTGTTTTTCTGGTTTTGAGCTTAACTTTCATTTCCGGACTTTTTCCTAGCTTGACTTGTACTAGTACTACTTGGAGCTTGCTGAATGGCTATTGGATGAACTTGTTGTTGTGTGTGTACCTTTGGGTTGGAATGAGAAAATAATGAAGTCATGATGGCTGGAAAAGTTAGCAAATTCAGGGGAAGTGCTGTCCGAACTTTGAAGGAACTTGTTTGTATTGAGTTTGTGATCTAAGACTTGGATTTGAGCAAGGCAATGTTATATGATGGATGATTTCTGAGCCATTGAGGTGAGTGACCTCAAACTATTTCTAAAGCTATTTATGAATCGTTTCCTGCATTATTTACTTTTGAACTGTTTCCAAAGTTACTTTTGAACCGTTTTCTTGCATTATTTACCTTTAAACTGTTTCAAAGTTACTTTTGAACTGTTTTCTTGCATATCATGCGTGCTTGCATATGAGTGTTCCTTGTTTGCTATATTTCCTTGACTTATTGGCTTGTTATTATTGATTGATAATGTGTTAAGTGCTCTCAATGATTGTTAAAACGAGTTTTCTAGACGAGTGTGTACTTTATCGCACTCGACCTAAATAAATATGAAATTTTTATTGATTAATGATTAAATGCTAGTTGCGCATGAATGTAAGCCTTTTGGCTGAACTGGCCACTGCCCTTCATTACCGATCAACTCGAGCCAGAAGCGGACTCGGTCGGGCGATATGGTGACCCTGGGTTAATTTGGTATACTCGAGTATTACCTTGTAGTCCGACTACGTCCGGATGGGTGGAGTCCGGCTACGTCCGGATGGGAGGAGTCCGGTCAACGTCCGGAAAGAGGATGAACGAACACAAGGATGAACGAGGGATTCTACTTACAAAAAATGTATTTTTAAAACGATTGGAGGAATAAGGGGAAAAGTCAGGGGAATGAACGAACAAACGAACAAATAACTCCATGTGGGCCCGTATCCTTTTAATGAATGTTACTATCGCTTTCCATTGTAAATGTTTCTTGAATTATTGATACTCCATCATTGATTTATGACATCATTGAAAAGAAATATTGTTAAACCGATTTGATTACTGATTTTCTGGTTACTCGTTGAGCTTCTAACTCACCCCAAAAATATTTTATTCCCCTCCACAGGGCTCAAGGCGAAGGCAGGACTTGTTGTGCTTATTCACGTGAATGGATGGCTTATATTTTGTACAATTTGGATTTGGAATCATTTGATGTATAGTTGGGAATTAGTTTCCGCTGCATTTGTGACATGTAATTATTGGATACTTGGATGTATATTTGTGGACCATGTAATGTATATTTGAGTTATAATCGGGATTTATATTGGAATTTAATTGAGGAATTTAGTGAGCGACTGAGTCCCGGCGAGAGTTGGGCAGGCGACCCGCCGAACCCTCTGGTTCGCCTTAGGGGGAGGTGGGGCCGTCACAATTTTTCAGGGTTCTCACACTGATTCCTTCATTTGGATGCATTTTCCTCATATTCTCCACGTTTATTCGGCCCTATAAAGTGTTAGAGGTAGTTCCTTTCACCCTTTTCCTTTCACACAAGCTTAAATCTGCACCAGATTCACAAAAATCATTGCTGCAAGTTTTCCTTTTTCGGCATTTTTTCTACTCATTTGCAAACATTAGTTCAAGTTCCACTATAATTTTTGTGATTAGATGTAGTATTTGGGGTGACGAGATCTGGGTTACATAATCTTGTTGTTTGGTTCGAATTTTTCATGGCCGTTTGTGATTTTCTTTTTACGTCAGATGAAACAAAGTAAAGTTGCAGAAAAAAAGCTTGCATGGATAAGTTCTGGAAAATTACAGTTTAGCCCCTCAATTTTTACATAATTCCATTATGGCTCAAACTTGGAAAAAATAAATCAATCCTGCCCTTTTTAAGTTTTAATCCCCCTTTTCATATTTTAAGTAGGTTTTTGGATAATTAGGCCTTAATAATTTTTTTTTGTTGGGTTAGGTTTTGGGTTAAGAAATTTTTTTACTTGGGTTTTTGTTTTATTTCTTTCTGGGTTTGACATTGGGTTAAAAGGGTTGAAACCCAACCTTTTGGTTGGGTCTTCACTGAGTAAACATGATAGGCTAGTCTACCCATTTTTCTGGACTTTTTGTTGGGCCTAGGTAACTTTAGCCCAAAGAAAAATTTGAAGGATGAACCAAGTGGCCTTCATCTTGCAAGACCAGAAACGAAAATTGCATTCTAGTCCCTCATATTTTAATTATTTTCACTATAATCCTAAAAACTTTGGATTTCTTTCAATTAGGTCTCTAATTTAATTATATTTTGGTCCCCAAAACTTTATTTTCTTTAGTTTTGACCTCTAATTTTTGTAATAATTATAATTTAACCCCAAAAACTTTTCAATTTTTACAATTAGGTCCCTAATATTTTTGATTTCTTAAATATAAGTTATTTATTTTCTTTAATTGTTAATTATACTTCATTTAAATACTTTAATTGGTAGATTCCATAGTTATTTCCCTTTTTATAATTTATTTGTTAATTAAATTGGTATCTTGACTGTTTTTGTTGATTTTGGACTATAAATAGGGCAAATCCAACCTCATTTAACCATTACTTAAAAGGGAGGTATCTTCTAGTATTATTTTAAATCCCTTTATGTGCTCTTGTTTGTTTTTTATATGTGATTGCATGTTTTGAGTGCTTTTTCCTTTATTTATTCATTTTAAATTTTCATTTATTATATTTAATTTTTGATGATTATTTGAGGGCATTGAAATGCCAATTTGTAATGTATAGATGCTCAAGACATGTATTTAATTAGGATATGTAATAGATAGGTTTTAATTTTTGCCAAAAATGTATTTAGTTAGATAAATGTAACAGTTAGATTATTTTTTAAAAATATTTCCCTGTAGATTGTAGTTAGGGCCCAAATGTAATAGTTAGACTTTTATTTGCATTTATTTGTTTGTGTACTTGCATGCTTATGTGCTTACGTATTTATTCGTTTTTACTAGGATTTTACATTTAGAAATTATACTTATGTGTTATGTATTCTATGTGTTATGTGTTCTATGTGCATTGTGTGTTTATTTGCTTTAATTATGTTGTATATGATTTATTTATTTATAATAAATGTATGACGTCACCACACTAGTCCAACGCTAACTGTGGCCTTTCTCCCCGTTTTCTCACTAATCCAACGCTAGTGGGGACTTGTAAAAATGGGTTAGTCCAATGCTAGACCAGTTAGACCGTTTTCATGCTAGATTCACATTTTTGCGTGATATTCATTGTATTTCATACATATTTTACATTTTTATGATATTTTCTCATCTTGCATGACATTTCTTATATATTATCTCCCCTAATCCTATATGCGCGAAACATGACATTTAAACTTACATTTCATTTAGGAAATTAGAAGTAGGCTAGTTCATTTACTTGATTAAATTAGAAGAGTCACCTTTCAAATATGAGAAACGAACGAGTGTGGCTCCTTAACCTTAGCACGCTCTCATCCCCTCTATAAAAAGAAAAATTAAGCCACGAATTTTAGTTTCTCGTATCCATTATGTTGCATTCCTCTCCTTTAGGTCACGTATATTTATATATTATAATTTTTCTTTTTCTAAAAATCTCATCTTTGCATATTTGTGACATTTTCTAAGAATCATTTTGGGCATCACAATTAATGTGATTCGCAGCAATCAAATTTTGAAGAGATATTTCGACCCTCTCAATATCCCTTAGATCTAAATTCGCATCCATATAGAAACATCCTAATGTGATAAGTTGTATAGGTTAGATTAAGAAAATTTTCGATTAAATCTCGCAACTAACTTTGAATAGATTAAAAGGGTACCTTAGGTTTGATTCTATCAAATTTTTGTCTCCCCTTTCTTCAACCGTGACTCTCGAACTCTTTTCTCTTGTTTTTCGAAAATCCGGAGTCATCTAAAAAGGGTTTTGTTTATTTTTTATTTTAAAAAAACATATTTTGGGTAACTTGGTACACATTAATTCAATACCAAGTGGCAACTTCTATTTTTTCTTAAAAAAATTCTTTTTAGACTATTATTATGGACCAAAACCATCGCTCTTTTTTAAGTCCCATTTTAGACCCTTCTTTTTCTTTATTTATTCTCTAAAATAAAAAAACTCATTTCAAATAAAAATTTTCAAATAAATACATCTTTTCTATCACACATAAATTATTTTTCAAAAAAAATGGAGCACGACAATTGGTGACTCCAATGGGGACTTTTAGAGAGTCCAAACACTTGATTTAGTCGATTCTTTTATTTTTCTAACCAACTTTGCATATCGCTATAAGGCCCAAAGACAACCTAAGAGGGGGGGTGAATTAGGTTGATTAAAAATTCTTTATCGAATTTATGCACTTTTTCTTTAATAAAAATTTACCTTCTTTTCAAGTAGTGATCAGCCAAGTAAATTTAAAGAAGAGAGCAGTGTTGATCAGAAATAAGAATGTATATAGGCAATGAGAATTTTATTAAACAAAAAGGAATAGGATAGAGTATCAAACCGATTATTTACCAAGCTTTTCTTCAAACTTGAAGACCAATCACAAAGATGAGCATCTTCTCTTTGATGAAAAATAATCAACTCAATGTACAATGGAGGGATCACTTCCTCCTTGCCCCAAGTCTCACTTAGTCAAGTTAGGTAGTTTTACTATCACTCAGATAACCCTCAAAAAAGCTACACTATTGAAAATTTCAAACACAAGAGAAGTGCTTATAAGAACTTCACACTACTTGGAGAACAAATCTTGTTTAGGAAACTATTTTCTAGCCAAAATATCTCTTGAGATCTTGTAAACAAAGTGTGCAAAAGTCATTCTCTAATTCAGAATCGTTTGTATTTAAAGGGAACCAAAAATGGGTTTCATTAATGCTTCCAACGGATAAAAGGCAGATGAAGAGTCAGTTAGCCATTGGGGCTGTCGGACGTCCGACAGCGTAGTCATCGTCCGATCTCATCGTCCGAAAATCAGCCAAGTTGTTGTTCGGACGTCCGATGGGATTTTATCGTCCGACAGCTTCTGCGTCCGAACGTCGTCAGAGAGTTATCAAAGCTCTGCGAAATTTTTAGGACGTCCGACACGATCGATGTGCGTCCGAGGAGTGCGTCCGATCCTTCCGGACGTCCGATGCTTCCTCACGAGCGTCCGACAGAGTTTCCTTCTTGATGTTCTTCATCCTTTCGGACGTCCGATATATTCCTTACGGACGTCCGATATGAGTGCCCTGTTTTTGCTTCTTCTTTTGGTTGATTTTCTTTCCTTGACACCTTTGTACCTGATTCTCTAAAAAGCAAAACACTTATATTTGAAGAGAATTAGATAAACATTTCAAAGTGCTTTGTGATCATCAAAATCAAGAATAACAATCGTATTAGGATGTTTTAGGTTGTATTTTTCTTTTCCTTTTTTAGGATTATTGCATCTTACACGCGCAATCACCTCTCACTTTCCGTGTATGCGATGAATAATTTGTTTATTTACTTATTTTTACTTATGTTTATGTACATGTATCGCGCTTTGCATCTTGGGTGGAGGGTATAGCTACCTTAGAGCCTTTACACATGTTTATTGGTATTTAATCCCTTCCCTCAAAGGAGCACTTCATACGTGTATACGCTAATTTTTTTAACCCCTCATTTTATTTTTTTTAGTGGTTGCACCACTCATTCCTATTAGGATTAGGATCAATCCACTTGAACATGTGGTTATGACATGATGTGCGCGTAACAATATCTGAGAGATCACTCGAACCACCGACTAAAAACCTAGGGCTTGATGACCCTTCACCTCTTGGTCTAAAGGTTTGGGAGACTAAAACCTTATCGACTCTAGATGTATTAGTGAATTCAATCTCATGCATCCATATTAGAAATTATTTAGTATAGAGTCAATCTCACCTGATTAGGAATACTAGACACGAGGGGATGGATTCTACCCTTATTTGTTTACTTTACATTTTTGTATCATTTTATTGATTCAACGTGTTATGTGTTATTTATTAAACTAACCTCTTTTTGTTTTCTCTTATTTTGCATTTACAAATCTTAGAAAATAAGAGTCCTGACATGGTATTCTTTTAAGGGCCCACCTTAGTAGATAGATTTTCACACATTTAAATTACAAGTTATTGCCTTTTAATATCTTAATATTGCACTTCATTTTTAGGCCTACCCTGACATATAAAAAGGGTTCCTTCAGATCATGTTTAATTCCCGTTATCACATATTTACTTACTATAATAAACTGTCATTATGAATAAACTATAGAGAGAATGCCGCATAGGGCATTCCATGTTAGGGATAAACTACCTATTGTTTTGGATATATAATCCAATGAGACTTGCACGTTTATATTTTTTGTATCATCCAAAGAGGTAGTGCATAAGGTAAGGTATGATCTGATCCCTTCCATGATAACGACATTGAAAATGAGGGGACAATTTTTGAACATTAGAATATGACCATTTTTTTTTTGACAAACAATAACATTTTATATATATATTAACACTTGATATTACAAGAGCTAATTACAAAAAGGGGTAACTACCCCCATATCTTTTCTAGCTAACGTTGAAAGCCAAGTTGGGAATGAACCTTCCCATTCAAAGTTTCTAGTTGCCATTGCTGCGAATTGAGCCAATTCGTGACTACAGCTATTAGCAGATCTAGGAACAAAAGTGAAAACGCAACTTTCAAATCTTCTCTTCAGGACAACAATGTCTTCCAGGATTGTTTGAAGTCTACATTCCTGAACATTGTCCGTGTTGATGAGGCTCACAACATACTTGCAATCAGATTGGACTTCTATGTTTGTCCATCCTGCAACTTGAGTCATTTCTAGCGCCCCTCTGATTGCTAGAGCTTCCTCAGTGGCTGCTTCTCCTTTCCTCCTCTCAGTGATTCCCTTCGCTCTCACTAACACTCCACTCCAGTTCCTTGCAATGATCCCAAATCCTGATCTGACCATTTTAGCAGAAATTGCAGCGCCCGTATTGATCATCATTATTCCTTCCTTCGGAGGCTCACATCGCTACTGGACTGGTGTTGCCATTTCTGGGACTGAATTTATTCTTGTATCTGACTCATTTGCTGCCTCATACTCGATCCAATCCTGTTGTGCCTTGTCTACAATTACTTTTGCATCCTCTATCTCACTCTGGAATGTGAACTTGTTCCTCGCTTTCCAGATTTACCATAAGATGTTTACCGTTAGCTGGATTCTGCCCACTCCTTGTGTCTCCTTTGCTGCTTGCGACATAGCTTTCCACCATCTCCACAAGTTACCTTGTAGTTTAGCCAAGCCTTCCCATCTTACAGGCAAAATCTTCCATATCACTTGAGCTTTTGGGCAGGTGAAGAATATATGTTCAATGGTTTCCGTTTCGTCCCCACAGCAGTGACATATCTTGTTACCTATTCCAAGTCTCTTGTAGAGAGCTTCGTTAGTGGCCAGCCCATTTTGTAGGCATCTCCATAAGAAATATTTCAGTTTCATCTTAATGTTTAGGCTCCACAATCTTTTCCATACTGTATGCTTTCTTATCTCCCAACTGGTTTCCGGATCAGGTGCTAGCCTTTGGTTCGTTTTTTCCTTTTCCCCCTTTGCAACCACATATCCAGTCTTCACAGTGTAGATTCCAGACTTGCTAAAGTTCCAAAACAATCTGTCTTTCCTATCATACAAACTAAGGGGGATATTAGTAATATGGTCCACATCATCTACATTAAGCCATTGCTGCAGAAGATCTTTGTTGCACTTTCCTCCCTCAATAAGCTCATTAACAAACTCAAGATGACATCCTATTGGTTTTACCTTAGAGACTCTTCCATCAACCAGCCCAAGTATCCATCTATCATGCCAAATCCTCACTGACCTCCCATCTCCCACTCACTTCCATAGCCCCTGTTGAAGTAGTTCACCCCTCTTATGCATACTTTTCCAACACCAAGAGGCATTGTTAGGTGGTTGAAGTCCTAACCAATTATCCTCTTTCATATACCTAGCCTTCAGGACTTTGCTTACTAACAAATTTGGATTGATAATAATTCTCCAATTTGTTTTGCAAGCATAGCCAAATTGGAGGCTTCCAGGTCTCTAAAACATCTAATAACATCTTTTTGTCATTTTATCAAAGTTAGTAAAAATTCCTTGCATAAATGACGCTAAGTTAAAGAAATTCACAAATGATTCCTCATTGTTGAGATAATAAATATATCGAGATCAAATCTTGATTTTAGAAGACTTATAGACTAATGCATTGTACTGAAATTTGTGAATTTGAAATTACAAATGGGTGGACAATCCAGTTAATTTTCGAATAAACCGTCAATTCTATCCAATCCATTTTACCAGTTTATTCATTTTTAAGACAATCCAGTCAACCATTAATTCCATCCGGCCTATTTGATCAATTTATTCACTTTTAGGGCAATCCAGTCAATTTTTGAATAAATTATCAATTTCATCTGATCTATTTGACCAATTTATTCTCTTTTAGGGTTTCGATCTATGGTTCACTAAAGAAGTTAGTCGAGATATTACAATTCTTTCAAAAATAGACTCTTTCATGCTAAATTGACATTTAACATCTCTTCATGTGTCAACCAAAGCAATCAATCCATTCGGACTTTGTTCTCATCCTGTTAAGTCAAATTTCCCTACCGTTCCAATTAGCCAAATTTTTAAATTACTTTTCACTTGAATATCAATAAATTGACCGGATCTATCAGATATCTATGGTGCCTACCCTAGAGAATTGCATTTTTCATGTTAGGCCAACTCTTGGTATAAAAAGGTTTCCTCCATAGGACATGCATACCGATTTTACATTTTTACTTACTAACTCTGGGTAATTTTCTTTTATTTTTTCCCCCTACATTTATAAAAAATGATTCAATAAAATAAAAATATTTTTCCTATATCTGATGACAATTTTGGTTTGATAAATTTTAAAAAATAACAAGTATTGCTTGATTTTTGGGCAAATCCTACAATGTAAAAGTCTGAAGAATACATCTGAAAGCGTTAGTCAAAAGCATCTAAGAGATTTCATAATTGTTTGTCAAAAAAAATAAAAAAAAACAACAAAATAATCCTTTTTTATTTGATTTGTTAACACATTTTGTCTCAAAAGAAAAAGAAGAGAAAAAGTATGTATGTATATGAAATTGTATTCTTTAAAGATTTTTTTTCTCATTTGTATTGTAGTTGAGCAAAAATTTTGTTTCAAATATTTGCAATAATAAAGTTTTTCATTTAGACCATTATTATTTTGTACATATTCATGTACATTTCATCCTTTATTTGCTCATTGGAAGATTTCATGATGGACTTTAAGAAATAAAACTAAGTTGAGATTCCCAATCTCTTGCATGTAAATTTACACGAGTGTGTTTAGCTTTCTAAAAATCTTTGCATGCACTAGATTTGTAATCCAGACTATTCAGTGAGAGCGTTCGAAATCAAAAGAGATCATTCAAACTTGATAGTCTGTCTTAAAAGACCAACTACGATACTTTTCTCTTTCATTTTATAATTCATATTTTGTCCACTTCTATCGACCCTCCAAAATTAATCACATTGGTTGACAAGCTGCAAAGTGGGGCAATCTTTGTTTTGAAAATGCCCACTATATCTAATCAGATTCAATTCACATTTAAGTGAAAGCAAAAATTTAAATTACTCTTGTTTGTTTTGAAAATTTGGAATGATACTTTAGGCATTCGTTTCTCTATCTATACAGATTTTATCACTTGTTCTCTCATTTGAGTCTTTGAAGGTATAATTTCGTTTCAAATAAGAGTCTTAGTAATCATAACCCTACATTGAAAAAATTTTCAAATGTCAAAAGGGAATGGATTCTCAATAGGCTATTCTTTACTTTGATTGTCATGTAATGTAAGAATAATGTTTTGGCCATCGTTTCTACTATTTAAACACTGTTTATCTTTTGCATCCATATTTGAGTTTAAATTGGTGGTTTGTTTCAAAAGCGCTTATGATTGCATCCCACACTGGGGAAGGAGATTTGAGAATTTTCAATAATGGCAAAGATGCTAAAATTTTGAAAGGGACATGAAGTATTAAAAAAAAGAAGAGAAAAGAAGAAAAGAAAGAGGGGGCATCTATACTCTAAAAATTAGGGGGTTTTCAATTCTATCATTGATATTTGAGATTTCGGTATTGACAAAAAAAAGAGAAAAAGAAAAGGAAGAGAAAAGAAAATGCAAAGATATTCAATGCTGAAATCCTCTAGTGATTGATGATAAAAGTCAAAATGGAGCCCAGGGTCTTTGAGTCCAAAACTAGGATAATTTTTTGGAAGGAATGCGATCTTAAATGCAATGTTCTTGAAAATCTTGTTTCTTTAAGCTATCATCGTCAAGTTGCATTACAAACTCATAAAATCCATCGCTAACTTATCTTTCATGATAACTCGAAATAAGATCATACTTTTAAAAAATCTATCAATCACTCATGCTCATAAGGCTATAATCTATTTTCATATAATTAGTTATCGCTTTTACCCATATATTACAATTTTATAGAGTTTATATGTTGACTGAATTTTTTCAAAAAATAAGGGTGGAAAACTATTTACTTTCACCGAGATATAATATTGAATGGGTTAGAGACTATCTGAGCACAAAAGCAAGATAGATCCTAACATACCATTTCTCTTAACCACCTCAAAATCAGGAATAATACCTTCTTGTTTGGTCCTAAAGGATGAACTAATAAGAAAAGTGAACATTTTCTCTAAATACCGATCCTAAAGTGAGGAAGGAATTTTTTGCAACTAGGTTTTGTTTTGAAAGATTCATCATGGAGTCTTCTACATGAGTTCGAATAAGACATTTAAATTTCTTCATTTGAAAATTTCAATTTCTATTCACATTGCATGTTAATATGTGATTATTTTTCTAAACTTTAGGATACACAGTTTTCTTGTTTTGTCCAAATAAATGGATAATCATTCGAGTAAAATTTTTTGTAATTAAAATAGGCCCAAATTGAGGCGAATTTTTGTAATACATTTATGAGATTTTGCCAAAGAGTCAAATAATATGCCTTCAAATCTATTGTTCAAAATTTCATTTCGATAAGACCACTCCTTTTATGAGCAGTAATTGCATCATTTTTCAAAATAAAGTAAAAATTTTTTTGTGACATTTCAAGTACATGTTGTACTTTGGTAAATCCCATCTGTGCAGGCATTCTTGACTAAAATTGATGAAGAAGAGCAAATCAAAATCTTGCAAATTTGAATGTTAATAATGCCACATGGCAAGGTGGAGAATTGGCTTATTCATTGAAAAGGAGTACAAAACTTCAGCAAAAAAAAAAAAAAAAGAGAAGTCTAGTTAGAATTAAATTGAGGTAATTTTTAGTTTAAAAAAAAGCCTACACTGGGGCAAATTTTGAAAATGAGATGTCAAAAGTTATTTCAAACTTTTATTTTGTTGGGTTTGGATTTTATCCCACCAACCTTTATTTTGTTATCCCACCAATCTTTATTTTTTGGGCTTGGGTCTTATCCCACCAACTGTTACTCGTTGGGTTTGAGTTTTATTCTACCAACTTTTATTTTGTTGACTTTGAATTTTATCCCATCAATCGTTATTTTGTAGGGTTTGAATTTTATCCTACCGATCTTTATTTTGTTGGAATTGGATTTTATCCCACAAACTGTTATTTTGTTGGATTTGAATTTTATCCCACCAATCGTGTTGGGTTTAGATTTTAATCCACCAACCTTTATTTTGTCAGACTTGGGTTTTATCCCACCAATCATTTATTTTATTTGGTTTGAATTTTATCCCACCAACCTTTATTTTGTTGGATTTGAATTTTATCCCATCAACTACTATTTTATTGGGTTTGAATTTTATCCCATCAACTGTGTTGGGTTTGAGTTTTATCTCATCAATCATTTATTTTGTTGAGTTTTATTTTTATCCCACAAATATTTATTTATTGGGTTTGAATTTTATCCCATCAACCTTTATTTTGTTGGTCTTAAGTTTTATCCCACCAATCGTTTATTTTATTGGTTTGAATTTTATCCCACCAACCTTTATGTTATTGGGTTTGAGTCTTATCCTACCAACTATTATTTCGTTTGGTTTGGATTTTATCTCACCAACCTTTAGTTTGTTGGGTTTGAATTTTATCCCATCAACTGTTATTTTATTGAATTTAGGTTTTATTTTACCAACCGTGTTGGGCTTGAGTTTTATCTCACCAATTTTTTATTTGTTGGATTTGGGTTTTATCCCACCAACCTTTAATTTGTTGGGTTTGAGTTTTATCCCACAAACCATTTATTTTGTTGGATTTGGATCTTATCCTACCAACCGTTTATTCTATTGGGTTTGGATCTTATCTCATCAACTGTTATTTCGTTGGATTTGAATTTTATCCCACTAATCTTTATTTTGTTGAGTTTGGATTTTATTCCACCAACTTTTATTTTGTTGAGTTCAAGTTTTATCCCACAAACTTTTATTTTGTTATATTTGAATTTTATCCCACAAACATTTATTTTGTTGGATTTGAGTTTTATCCCACCAACCGTTATTTTGTTGGGTTTAGATTTTATCCCACCAACCGTATTGGATTTGGATCTTATCTCACCAATTTTTATTTTGTTGGGTCTGAGTTTTATTCCACCAACCGTATTGGATTTGGATTTTATCTCACCAACCGTTTATTTTATTGAATTTGAATTTTATCCCACCACCCATTCACTTTGTTGGACTTGGCTTTTATCTCACCACTCCTTTTATTTTTTAGATTTAAGTTTTTCGATTCATTAAGTTTTGTTAGCTATTCGATTGTAGCTGAGCCAGACATGTGAGAAATTTGGTGTCTATGTTTTTGTCTCGAATTTCTTCGAAATCCAGACAAAGAAGGGCAAGTTGTAGACACCAAAATTTTATCATTTTATTTTTCTTCATTTTATTCCTATTTTGTTCATTTTTAGTTTAAATTTTTTATTTTTATTTATTTTGTTTCATTTCTATTTCTTAAGAAAAATCATCTCAATTCCTTTTTAGAAAATTGGAAAAAGAAGAAGAAGAAACAAAAATCAAAATCAATTTTTGTAAAAAAAAAAAAAAAAATTCTGTGCGTGTTTTCTTCATAAAAAACTGGTACATAAGCCATGAACCAGGCCATAGTATCGGAATTTTTTCAGCTAGTATATGGAGCATTTTTTGTTGTTTTTTTTTCTTTGTTTTTCCTCCAATACATTGCTAGTACAAGAGCCACCTCACCCCAACCAGAATCATCAAGAAAATTCTAGAAGGGGGAAGATCAAATGTGTGACAGCCCCATCTCCCCCTAAGGCGAACCCCAGGGTTCAGCGGGTCGCCTGCCCGGCTCTCGCCGGGATTCAGTCGTTCACTACTGTCCTCAAATAGATTACAAGATAAAATCTCAAATATAACTCAAATGTTCCAACATTTACATATCAAAAGCGAAGCGTCCACGCTTCCGCAGCGCCACTCTGATCCTTGATCACAATTAGTATACAGGAGGAAGTCCGAAACAAGGAGGAAGTCCAATCAATTCTAAACGTTCAATACAATCCCAATATGAACGATTACACAAAAGGAAATCCAAATTCAATCCATACATGAGATTTTTCTTCTTTTCCTTTGAGAGAGAGCCGGCCATGAAGCATAGAAATAGGATGATTTTTGGGTCAAAATTGAGTATTAGTAAAGGTAAGAAATAATGGTCAAAGTCCAACATTAAATCACAAGGTGATACTTGTCACCTTTTGGTTTAAAACTTATCTTTTTGTCTCTCCAATACAAATATCTTAACACCTTGTAAAATAATATCACTTAATACAAAATTCCAACAAGTTGTCAAAAATATAATGTGTTTACCGCACTTGCGGGTCCCACGTTCAAAATACGCTCTTAATTTCTCAAAAATTAACCGATACTAGAAAAATCATTTTAAAACTATCTTTGGTCATAAACTTTATCCGGGGAATTTTTCTAATAAAGAAAATGTAGAAAAGGCGGGCGATTAAATAAAATAAACCCTAGAAAATTAGAAAATTTTCGGGTTCTCACTCTTATACTTTTCGGGGCGTCACAAAATGGCTCAAAAAGAGTCCAAGAAACCCAACTTTCATCCTCACCTTTGAGGTAAGGGTTTAGGAGCTTTTTGGACCATATAAATCGAGCAAAACACAGTCTTAGGGTGGGAACAAGAGTGAGAGGCAGTGCGAAGAGAAAAAAGAGAGAAAAAGAGAGAAAATAGTGACAAAAAGAGAAAGAAAAAGTGTAGAAAATTTCTAGAAAAAACTGAGTCAAGGTTGGTGAAGAGGCCTTCTTCCTGCCCAAAATCCGATCTTATTCTAGATCCTCTAGGCTTCTTTTCTGTTTCTACATTCTCTAAGTCCGTAAAGGCATAATTTTTGTTCAGAAAATTTCTCGAAATAACCCCTCCAGGTCTTCCAAATCTTGGGTCGAAATCATCTGCTTGTCAGCACTTGGACATCTAATGGCAGAAATTTGATGGGCTCGATTCCTTCATTTGGATGCATTTTCCTCGGCTTCTCCACATTTATTCGGCCCTATAAAGTGTTAGAGGCAGTTCCTTAGGAACTACCTTTTTCCTTTCACACAAGCTTAAATTTGCACCAGATTCACGAAAATCATTGCTACAATTTTTCCTTTTTCTGCATTTTTTCTGCTCATTTGTAAGCATTAGTGTAAGATTTTCAGGATCCCAATATAAGATATTTGAATATAGCTATAATATAAATGCGGAAGCGTACCTATAGTCATGTTGACAAACTGACACTTGAATTCTTGAAGATTTTGGGATGGCTTTCCAGGTCAACACGTATTTATCGATCCTTGAGAGAGTTCTTTAGTTTCTCTCTAGTATCTTTCCTAACGATGAAATATCAGGGAAGGGTTATTTTGTGGTACTAAGAAAAATACGACAAATAAAATGATCCGTGTGACTTGGGGACCATAACCCTATTTATAAGTAACATTCGTGTTATCTTTTGGAACCCTATTTCAGTCCATCATAGAAATAGGATCCCTTAAATCTCTATACATTAAAGGCACACATCCTATTAGATACATTAAGTCCAAATCATATTTGATTACTTTAATTGGATTTAACCTTATTTGACAGTTTGCAATACATAATTATTCACATATAGTCCAATGTTGGATTAAAAATCCAACAATCTCCCACTTGGACTATATGTGTAACCTTATAATTATGTTTCGTAATTAACCATATGAGATCAACTTTACTGTCATTATCATAATGTATTTGTAACAAATCCGATCCATCAATCATACCAATATAGGATCAAAGCGGCCTTTATTATAATTTTGTAACTCGACCCATCAATGGTCATATATATTGATATAATTAAATGACATGAATCATGATGTGGATGTGTACCATGAAAATTTCATGTAATGTGATCAAAACATGCATATTTCCAACTGGTCCATTTTAAATTTTAACGAGATCAAACCATACCAAAGTCAGAGTGTAAATGAATCCAAACTTTATTTATGCATAAAATATCTTTAAGTCATTAATAATCGAAAAATATCATAAAAGTATTTAAAATATCAAACTCTCACTAAAACTGTACATCATTTAATAACATGACACCCATACGAGCAGTATGCTCATGAAATATTTTGGGTGGTAATCCCTTAGTAAGCGGATCCGTAACCATGAACTTTGTCCTGATATGCTCTATCGATAACTGTCCACTTTGTACTCTTTCTTTATTATTGGAATTCCTGTTATTATTGGAATATAGGACTGCTGACCTATTATTACAAAATAATTTGAGTGGTCTTTCAATACTATCAACTACGCGTAATCCTGTGATGAAATTTCGCAATCAAATTCCTCGATTGGATGCCTCATAACAAGTTATAAACTCTGCAGCCATAGTAGAAGATGCTATGAGGGACTGTTTAACACTCTTCCAGGATATTGCACCTCTAGCCAACAAGTAGACATAACCTGACGTTGACTTTATTGTATCTTGACATCTAACATAATCGAAATCAGTATACCCAATAATCTCTAACTCATCTGACTTCCGATACGTGAGCATGTAATCTTTTGTTTTCTGTAAATATCGTAAGGCCCATTTGGTTGCTTTCCAATGATCTAATCTAATATTACTCAAATATCTACCTAACATTCCAGTAATGTACGCAATATTCGGACGCGTACATACTTGAGCATACATTAGATTCCCTACTGCTGATGCATAAGGAATCTTTTGCATCTCTTTTTCCTCAAAATATTCTTAGGACACTGTTCAACACTAAATTTATCTCTTTTAGTCACGGGGGTGTCACCTGATTTACAATTTTGCATGCCATACCTTTTAAGAACCTTTTCGATATTATCCTTTTGTGACAATTCTAAAATACCCCGAGAGCGATTACGGTGTATCTATATGCCTAATACAAAAGATGTATCACCAAGATCTTTTATTTCAAAATTTTTAATTAGAAATTTCTTGATTTCATGTAATAGACCCATATCGTTGCTGGCAAGTAAAATGTCATCAACATACAATACCAGAAAAATATACTTGTTCCCACATAACTTATGGTATATACAATCATCTACTAAATTTATCTCGAAACCAAATGAGATGATCATTTGATAAAATTTGAAATACCATTGTCGAGACGCTTGTTTGAATCTATAGATGAATTTTTTAAATTTGTAAATCATATTTTTTGGATCGTCTAATACAAAGTTTTCTGATTGCACCATATAAATTGTCTCATCAATATTATCATTGAGAAACACTGTCTTTACATCCATCTGATATAATTTAAGATCGAAACGTACCACTAATGCCATGATAATTCTAAAAGAGTCTTTTTGAAGAGACTGGATGAAAAGTTTCTTTATAGTCAATACCTTCATTTTGTGTAAATCTCTTGACGACAAGACGAGTTTTGTATCTTTTCACATTACCTTTCGAATCCCTTTTGATTTTAAATATTCATTTACAATCAATGGGTTTTGCTCCTTCTGACAATGGGACAAGATCTCAAATATCATTGTCCTTCATGAATTTAATCTCCTCATTCATGGTATCGATCCACTTTTGAGAATTTGAACTTTACATGGTTTGACGGAAGTTGATTGGACCATCTTCCATCAATCCAGTGTCATCCTCATGTTTTTTAAGAAAAATAATGTAATCATCTGGCACTGCACTTTTCCTTTCTCTAGTGGATCTTCTTAATGGCACTGGTTTTTTAAGAGAAAGAGTTTGTTCTTCTATAATAATTTGTTATTCGACATTGTGTTGATTTGTCATGTCATGATCTTGTTCAAGAATAGGATCCTGAACAAGATCAATGACACCTGTGAGAATATTAATATATTCCTCTTTAAAGACAATGTCTCTTACTGTATTTTCTCCCCCAAACTTGACATCCTCAAAGAATCGGGCATTTCCTGTTTCAAAAATTGATTTAGTTGCGGGATCATAAAACTTGTAACTTTTGGATCTTTCAGAGTATCCAATAAAATAACAACTAATCGTTCTTGAGTCCAGTTTCTTTTCATTTAGCTTATAAGGTCTTACATCAACTGGACATCTCCAAATATGTAAATGTTTTAAACTGGATTTTTCCCTGTCCAAAACTCATAAGAGATTTTGATAGTTACTTTAGTTGGAACTCTGTTAAGAATATATGCTGCAGTCTTAAATGCTTCTCCCCAGAGTAACTCTGGTAAGGTACAATGACATATCATACTCCCTACCATATCTTTAAACGTTCAATTTCGTCTTTCAGTTACACCATTCATAGTAGGTGAATCTGACATAGTGTACTGTGGAACGATACCTTATTTCTCTAGGTATTTAGCAAATAGTCTTGAATATTATTCACCTGAACCGTCATATCTACCATAGTACTCACCACCACGGTCAGATCTGACGCTTTTAATTCTTTTATTGAGTTGATTTTCAACTTCAGCTTTAAAATTTTTAAACACGTCCAGTGACTGTGACTTTTCAGAAATGAGATATATGTAATCATATCTTAAAAAATCATCTATGAACACTATAAAATATTGTTGACCATTCCAAGCAGTTGTGAAAAATGGTCCACAAATATCTGTATATATAAGTTTTAAGACGTCTAAGAACCTATTGGTTTCAAATCTCTTTTTATTGATTTGTTTCTCCTTTATACAGTTAATATAATCATCAAAATCTGTAAAATTTAAGAGGTCGAGAATTTCATTTAACGCAAGTCTTTCTATTCTCTGTTTGGAGATATGTCCCAATCTCTTGTGCCATAATACGGCTGAATTCTCATTGATTAATTTTCCCTTTACTCATCTAATACTCAAATGCAGAGATTCATTAAATGAGGTAATTGTATCAATTAAATATAGATTATCGTAGTGCATTAAAGAACCAGAACCAACCAATTTTGAATCTTGAAATAATTCAAATTTTTCATTTTCAAATGAACAAGAATAATCAAATTTGTCCAAAACAGATATAAAAATTAAATTTCGTCGAAAATACGGTACAACAAATGTCTCATTGAGATCCAAATAAAATTTGATTTTTAACAATAATCTAAAAACTCCAATTGCCTCAACTTGAACTGTTTTACCATCGTCCACGTAGATATATCTTTCATTATCATTAGCTTCTCGGCAATTCAGGCAACCCTGTATAGACACATTGATGTGAGTTGTTGTACCAGAATCTAACCACCATGTGTGTCTAGCTACCGAAGTTAAATTAATTTCAGAACAAACCAAATTAAGAAGCATACCTTTCTTAGCACGTCAAGCGTGATAGTTGATGCAATGTTTCTTTTTATGCCCTTCAGCTCCACAGAAGAAATAACTATTCTTTTCTTGATCATCTGATTTCTTTTGTTGTTTCTTTTGTGACGCTGTACCTGTAGCTCTTTTTTCTTTCTTTCTCTTAAATCCCTTACTTTTATTATTAGTTGTTGACACCAGATGGGCACTTTTTGCCTGATCTTGCTTCAACCTTTCCTCTTCCTCTACACAGTGTGAGATGGGTTCATTTAGAGACCAAATCTCCTTTTGACAGTTGTAACTCATCTTAAACTGGCTAAACTGTATAGGAAGAGATATTAAAAGCAAATGCACTAGTAACTCTTCAGAGAGTGTCAATTTAAGTGCATTTAATTTTGAAACAAGATGAGACATTTTCATAATGTGCTCTCTGATATTGTTTTTACCACTATATTTCATTGAAAATAGGCGTGTCAAGAGCATACTAATTTCAGTTTTTTCGTTCTTGACAAACCTTTTTTCAATATTCTGAAGAAACTCTTTAGCGGTTACTTTTGTTTCTAACATTGTTCCTCTGAATGCTTCTGAAACGGCCTTCTTAATGATCATCAGACACAAGCGATTTGATCTCTCTCACATTTCCTTATCTCTCTTTTCATCAGAGGTACTCTGATCTGTAAGAGGTTGGGGAGAATCATCCCTTAATGCAAGGTCGAGATCCATTACTTCAACTACTATCAAGAGATTTTCTTTCCAACACTTGAAATTTATGCCATTCAACATAGGAATATTATTGATGTTGGTAGTAATATTTGTAAGATCATTTGCAATTGAACAGAAAAAATATCAAATAATTAAAACTATGCTCACATAAACCAAATAATAACAAATTCAAATAATGGTAACCCTATCTCAAGATACCGATGTTCCATTAATATTTTGTCTTTGGACAAAAATATTAACTTCTAAGTGATCTCTTGGTGCAGTAATAAATACTGATAATAATAACATGTTAAAAATAAATTTTTTTTGGGCTAATTTATAAATCACATGTAAAAATCCAAATAATTATCAAATATTTATTACCACAAGTGCACATGTAATTTTATTAAATATTGACCTTCCTTTGGACCGATCAAAATTCATAAAATCACAAGTGCTCAACTGATTATATTTTAAAATAAATTAATTTTCGTAATAGAGGTCACTTTGGTGGCATATTATTTTAACTAATTCATTCTAATATATATATATATATATATATATATATATATATATATATATATATATATATATGCATACCAATATTCAAAATTAAAATTATACAAATTAAACAAAAAATTTGATCAAAGTCAACTTTGGTCAACCCTGGTCAAAACGAGGTCAAAGATGATCAAACCAATCAAATTGGATCAAGACTTATTGGACCAAAGGTCCATATCCAAAATTTGACCCAAATTTTTCATTCAAGCCCAATTTTTTTTTATAAATCCATAAGTACTTTATAAAACTATATATTTAATGTGCTACACATATGGATTTTATAAGACTTGAATGTTATATTTAATTTTATTAGGGTTTACTTAAATTAAAGAAACCCTAATTTTCTTAACATATAAATATATGCAAATTCTCTTATGCAAGGAAGCAAGCCAAAATACTAATTACAGTTGAATCAAAACAAGAAAACTTGCTCCATGTTTTAAGACATAAACCACCAAAACAATAATTTATTTGAGAAACTCTCGGCCATTTAATGTTGAGCACATGAAACAACTACTGGATTGCATTATACGTTGTCAATTTAATCAAGAAGAAGGAAACCAAAAGATACCCCACGCCTGTCAACTAAAGTGTGACCCACATGCATTCTATAAACCCAATACATGGAATCAATGTAATTGACAATCTGACACCATGACAATCAATCATGACTAGAATAGAATTTTGACCAAATTTCTGTGCATCAAAACCACAACCATGGAATTATTATGACCAAGAGACTAGAGACAAAACTAACAATCATTCAGGACAAGCCAATCCACACAACCTGAATGAGTTTCAACACAATTCGTTTCAACCGAATTCATGCGACTTCTAAATTTGAACAATCGGCAGACAACCTTATTTTATAGTCAGAATCAAACACAACCATTGACGAGTACAGTAACCATTGAATGGTCAAAATCGAATACAATTGGCCATATTAGAATCAACGAGGAATTCGTGTACTCATGAATAAGACCAAATTAATTACCACCTTAAAAATTCAAATTTTGATATTGGGGAGGTTCTGATACCACTTGTAAGATTTTCAGGATCCCAATATAAGATATTTGAATATAGCTGTAATATATATGCGGAAGCGAACCTATAGTCATGTTGACAAACTGGCACTTGAATCATTGAAGATTTTGGAGTGGCCTTCCAGGTCAACACATATTTACCGATCCTTGAGAGAGTTCTTTAGTTTCTCTCTGGTATCTTTCCTGACGATGGGATATCAGGGAAGGGCTATTTTGTGGTACTAGGAAAAATACGATAAATAAAATGATCCGTGTGACTTGGGGACCATAACCCTATTTATAGGTAACATTCGTGTTACCTTTTGGAACCCTATTTCAGCCCATCATAGAAATATGAGTTCTTAAGTTTCTACACATTAAAGGCCCACATCCTATTAGATACATTAAATCCAAACCATATTTGATCACTTTAATTGGATTTAAGCTTATTTGATAGTTTGCAACACATAATTATTTATATATAAATCCAATGTTGGATTAAGGATCCAACAATTAGTTCAAGTTCCACGATAATTTTTGTGATTAGATGTAGTATTTGGGGTGATGAGATCTGGGTTGCAAATCTTGTTGTTTGGTTCGAATTTTTCATGGCCATTTGTGATTTTCTTTTTACGTTTGATGAAACAAAGAAAAGTTGCAGAAAGAAAGCTTTCTTCGAAGCTTGCATGGATAAGTTCTAGAAAATTACAGTTTAGCCCCTCAATTTTTACATAATTTTATTATGTTCCAAAATCTAGAAAAAAAAATCAATTCTGCCCCTTTTAAGTTTTAATCCTCTTTTTCATATTTTAAATAGGTTTTTGGGTAGATTATTTCTGGATTTTAAGATGTAATTAGGGCTTAATAATTTTTTTTTTGTAGATTTAGTATTTTGTTGGGTTAGGTTATGGGTTAAGGATTTTTTTTAGTTGGTTTGTTGTTTTGTTTCTTTATGGACTGACATTGGGTTAAAGGGTTGAAACCCAACCTTTTGGTTGGGTTTTTGCTTAGTAAACATGACAGGCTAGTCCATCCATTTTTCTGGACTTTTCGCTGGGTCTAGGTAAGTTTGACCCAAAGAAAAATTTGAAGGATGACCCAAGTGGCCTTCATCTTGCAAGACCAAAAACAGAAATTTCATTTTAGTCCCTGATCTTTTGATTATTTTCACTATAATCCTAAAGACTTTGGTTTTCTTTCAATTAGGTCTCTAATTTAATTATATTTTGGTCCCTAAACTTTATTTTTATTTAATTTTGACCCCTAATTTTTGTAATAATTATAATTTGGCCTAAAAACTTTCTCAAGTTTTACAATTAGGTCCCTAACTGTTTGATTTCTTAAATATAAGTTGTTTATTTTCTTTAATTGTTAATTATACTTCATTTAAATACTTTAATTGGTAGATTCCATTGTTATTTCCCTTTCTTTATAATTTATTTATTAATTAAATTGGTGTCTTGACCGTTTTTGTTGATTTTGGATCATAAATAGGGCAAACCCAACCTCATTTAACCACTACTTCAAAGGGAGGTACCTTCTAGTATAATTTTAAATCCCTTTATGTGCTCTTATGTGCTTTTTATATGTGATTGCATGTTTTGAGTGTTTTTTCCTTTATTTATTCATTTTAAATTTTCATTTATTATATTTAATTTTTAATGATTATTTGAGGGCATTTAAATGCCAATTTGTAATATATAGATGTTTAAGACATGTATTTAGTTAGGATATGTAATAGATAGGTTTTAATTTTTTCAAAAATATATTTAGTTAGATAAATGTAATAGTTAGGCAATTTTTTAAAAAATTTTCTCCCTTAAATTGTAGTTAGGACCCCGAATATAATAGTTAGATTTTTATTTGCGTTTATTTGCTTGTGTGCTTACGTGTTCATTCGTTTTCACTAGGGTTTTGCATCTAGAAATTATACTTATGTGTTATGTATTCTATGTGCATTATGTGTTTACTTGTTTTAATTATATTTTATATGATTTATTTGTTTATAATAAATGCATGACGTCACCATACTAGTCCAACGTTGGTTGTGATCTTTCTCTCTGTTTTCTTACTAGTCCGATGCTAGTGGGGACTTGTAAAAATGGGTTAGTCCAATGCTAGATCCGTTAAACCGTTTTCATGCTAGATTCACATTTTTGCGTGCCATTCATCGCATTTCATATATATTTTACATTTTTAGAATATTTTCTCACCTTACATGACATTTCCTATATATTATCTCCCCTAATCCTATATGTGCGAAATATGACATTTAAATTTACATTTCATTTAAGAAATTAGAAGTAGGTTAGTTCATTTGTTTAATTAGGTTAGGAGAGTCACCCTTTAAATATGAAAAATGAACGAGTGTTGTTTCTTAACCTTAGCACGCTCTTATACCCTCTATAAAAAGGAAAATTAAGTCACGAATTTTAGTTCCTCGTACCCGTTATGTTACATTCCTCTCCTTTAGGTCACGTATATTTATATATTATAATTCTTCTTTTTCTTCGAATCTCATCTTTGCATATTCGTAACCTTTTTTAGGAATCATTTTGGGCATCACAATTAATGTGATTCGCGTCAATTAAATTTTGAAGAGATATTTCGACCTTTTCGATATCTCTCTAGGTCTAGATTCGCATCCATATAGAAACATTCTAATGTGATAAGTTTTATAGGTTAGATTAAGAAAATTTTTGACTAAATCTCGCAACTAATTTTGGCTAGGTTAAAAGGGTGCCTTAGGTTTGATTCTATCAAATCTTTGCCTTCCATTTCTTTAACTGTGACTATTGAACCCTTTTCTCTTGTTTTTTGAAGGCCTGGAATCATCTAAAAAAGATTTTATTTATTTATTTGTTTAAAAAACATATTTTGGGTGACTTGGTACATCTTAATTCAATACCAAGTGGCGACTCCTATTTTTTCTTAAAAAAACCCTTTTTAGACTATTATTTTAGGCTAAAACCGTAGCACTTTTTTAAATCCCATTTTAGGCCCTTCTTTTTCTTTATTTATTCTCTAAAATAAAAAGCTAATTTCAAATAAATACATCTTTTCTATCACACATAAATTATTTTTCGAAAAAAATGGGATGCGACAACAATAGTAGGAAACAAGAGACCAATTGGGATGGTTTCCTAATCTTTTTGAACAAGAGACAGCAGACTAGTAGGGGGACACTTAGGTCTTCTTTTCTCCTTTTTTGGAGAGGCGGGAGCGGCAAGATAGGAGGAACGTCTTTTGTTACGATTTTTTTTCTCTTTTCTTTGGATTTTTGCCATCTCTCATTGAGAATGCTTTCAACAATTAATTCTGTAATTCTGCGTGAGATTTTTTCAACGGAGATGAACTAAATCTCTTTTTCTAGTTAAAAAACAACGGAGGATTTGGTTGCACTTAAATTCTAGCTAAGATTGAATTGATTTTACTTATTTCTATTATTTTCTAGTATTCACATATTTCCAACTTTATTTTCCTATGGTTGTTGTATACTTGTATTATTCGATTATCCAGGGTTCAATTTTTAGATTAATTCAATAACCTAAAATCAATTAGAGTAATTAAATTCGTAATTGTTTAATTATTCTAAATTAGTGGTAACTGACATGATTGGGTTTGTGTCAGGGAAATATACGAGTTAATTTGAAATAACTCTCGTAGCGTGTTGTTTGATTAGAACATGACTTTTCTAGTTCGTAAGGCAGTTGGAAAATTGAACTCTGAGGTCTTACCTAGAGTTATTTCGTAATTAGGGTAAATAGCTAATGGTCGTACCTTGGCTATCGATAAATTACGGAGAAGTTGACTGTCATTGCTTATTTGACAGTTATAACTTGTTTATCAGCTTATAAGTGGGACTATTACTGCATCAATGATCAATTAGAAGAACCATTTCCAAAGTTGCTTCTTGACTAGAGCTTGTCCGATATTATTTGAGTCTTGATAATTTGTCATTTAATTTGTAGCTATTTATTATATACAAGTAGTACAGTTTATTGTCATTTTTATAAAATCTCCCATATCCTGAACTCTAGAAGAAACTAAATTCTTTCAGTTCCTGTGGATTCGACCCTACTTACCACTAGATACAGAATTTATATTCAATTTGAGCAGGTATTTATTATTATATAGGCTCGACAACCTGTCATTTCCTTTTTTTTTTTTTGGCATTGCAACAAAGCTTAAAATGAAGAAAATTTATTAGTCTTTATTAATGAAAAATGTAGAGTTTCAAGATGTGTTAGCATCGGCTTCTTCTAACATTCATAATCACAAAGACAATTGGACTCGGTAGAATATCCCAGACAATAACCAGAAATATAGCTCCAATCTTTTGGAGTTTTCGATTTACAAAGATCTGGGCATGGTAAATTAGACTTAATTTCACATGGTCCAGGAAAATGGAGTTAGCAAACAATGTCAAATGTTAGTCTACAGTATGGATATTAATAGCCTAGAAAAGTAATCACACAAAAATCTACTTGCTATTTATCATGAATTTAGTAAAGACGAATTAAGGAGAAAGTTACCCATGGATGTCAAACCAAATGGTCAATTCTTTTGTTCTTCGTTTCTTTTTTTGTGTGTGTGTGTGTGTTTTCGGAAGCTTCAATTATGGATCGATCTAATGTTTGCTGGTATTTTAAAAAAAATAAAACTTATGGCAACTAAAAATTTTGAGCAAAATTTTACGTGTGTGATTCTTGAAAATAATTTATATTGCTTATCTTTGACATGGACAATATTCAATACTACAAAAAAAAAAAAAAGCTATGTACAGTAACTAATTGCAACCTAGAAAATGACTTCAATACTAATTTATATTGCTTATCTTTGACATGGACAATATTCAATACTGAAAAAAAACTATGTAGAGTAACTAATTGCAACCTAGAAAATCACTTCAATACTTCAAGTGATAATCTATCAGGATTAAGCAATTAATTGGAATTTTAAAATTTTTTTCCTTTTTTTTTTTGCATCATAAAAAAGTATAGCTGTGCATTTCACTTTAGCAAGAAATCAAACACACGTCGTAACCTATAATATACCTGTGGCACGATGATCAAAGGTCATCAAGAACAGAAAAAAGATCAATGCCTTTGCCACCATAAAGATTTGATTATTAATGCCAAATCTTGTGTTTATGGTATTAATCAAATAGCATATGTTACTTTAGTAAGTGAATCACTAAAACTGAGATGTGATTTTATAAAATTTATATCATGTAAAAAATTTGCATCATTAATTGTGTATTTATGCAACTAGAATTGGTTACCAAATTTTCTCTCAACAGATGTTATAGAAACTGTGAATGGAAAAGTTACATCAGGCAACATGCTGATACTTCAGGACATTAGCATCTATATCAGTATTTGGATAACAGATCCAATACACGAGCGTTTCAGTTCATGAAAATATTTGGTTCTTTCTAATGGGTGCCTTATTAAAATATATTTCAAATGTCATATTTTCGGAAATGTAAGATTAATTAGAAAAAGTAAATAAATACAAGAGAGGGTAATAATTGTTAGCACATATATATATACATGGTAGGTTATGTGATTATTAAGTGTGATAACGAATGCCCTATGGGCACCTGTTAGAAAAATTCAAAATATTTTACCTCATTTTTTGAAAAATATGATAATGAATCTATGAACTTAAAAAAATCGTTGGTTGAAGGATTATCGAATTAGTAGTGGGAAGGGTACACTCTTTGTGGGTTTAAATTTAAGAAAATTAACAGAAGTTACTACATGAATTTAGGGAATCAAAATAAATTGACGACAGGAAGTTATGGAAAATTAAAAGGCATTAGGACACTTATTTAATGAGGGTATTGTCAGGAAGCACAAAATATTACATCAACATATCTGCTTTCACTATGTTCAAGTTGAAACAATGGTGTTGCTCTTGCTTTTATGGTGCCATAAAAGGCAGGTGAAGTCAACGGAAGAAATGACTCATTTCAGATGAAATGCTGCAATAACATAGGAACCCATGACTAAGTTCTTAACAGATTATGACTTGGGTCCCAGCAAGCCTAGGATGTTTAGTCCCTTGATTTATAAATGCTAGATGACATTGTCCACTGAAAATTTTGACTATACTGTAACAATAACATTTTCTTTAATAATATCAGCACTAATACACCGAATTCCATCAAAACTTTAAAATTAACAATAACATTAGGCGGCAGGATAGGATGCATTCTGCATGGTAACACACGTACTGGCAAAGCCAGGATCACTTTTAAGTGGAGACACAAATAAATTTTACCGTTTGAACTATGAATCAACCAGTAATTCTTTTAGAGCAATGGAGTAACTGTAATAAGCATGTTCACCCTAGAGCTTTTATTATCATTTCTTTCCCCTAAAGATTGTAAGTGGCAAAGATATTTTTTTTCTCAAAAGGACTTGATTTAAATGAATATTTTACTTGAAGCAATGGGCTAATAGACAGACGTGTACATTATTTGACATGAAATTATATAGTTATAGGAAATTTAACTACGTGGTGCTCCCGCTGACGAGTTGATTATGGGTGTGGAAGAAAGAATTTTTCATTCATATATTTCATTGATAAAAATCTGGAAATTTTATTAGATGGAAGATAGCGCATGCGCGACAATTGTGGAAGGAGAAAAGATGATAGAGAAGATTTCCAAGTACATATGTCCATGTCTGATGTAGAACAAGCATTCCTGGCAAATAATTGAGCAGCCACTTTTGGATCCCTACGAAGTCCAATTGGCCTCACAAGTCCCAAGTAATAAAATTCTATAGATTAACAAAAACTATCGTCCAGCAGAAGTCCAAGGGCTGAATTGTCAGATCCAATATTTTCAAGCATTTGTTGATAATGTATGTGTGTTAGTCATACAGATACTGCACGACTTTCTTTCTTTTTTTTTTTTTTTTTTTTTTTTTTAAGTAGGAGACTTTTTATAAATTTTTTTTTCTAGCAGGAGAGGAGTGGGATTTAAGAAGTGAAAAGGGGGGAAGAGGAATTAAAATCCAAGACCTCTAATTTCTAAACGCATCAATTTTAGCCACTATATCAATGTAACGCATTAGTAGGAATTTGTTTCAGATTTTTTTTTCGCCCTTGAATTCATGTCGCTTCTAGTGTGCATTCTATGCTAGCGTGTTAGCAAAGGTAACTTAATTTTTTTTTAAATCTTCTCATCCCTCTCCGCACTTTTTCCATCCCTATTCGTCAGGTACAAAATTCAAACTATTTTACCCTCACATCTCTCCTCACACTCTTTTCACAACAACTATCAACTATAAAATTTGAACCTTGAACTTCACATAGAGAAGAACTCTAAAAATCCTCCTCTAACTACTAACTTAGTTCTACACAGTAAAATCTTTGTTAATATGAATCTTGGCCTCCATTTCAATATTAAAAAAAAAAGGTCGAGGCTTTGTACAAGGATTCCCAGACCAACGACAAGTTCTCCATAACATCCTGCTACGTACCGGAGTTAGCCTTTCAATTTTTGTACCTTTTTTTTTTCCTGTTTTCCCAAGATTTGTTCTATGATTGAGGGTATTTGTGGTAACAAACACGTACTGTAATCAAACAACTTAAAGAGGAAAAGAAATCAAGATTATAATTTTTCCCTACTGGATAACATTGATTCCATTTTGCAAAGCTAAAAGAATTAGCATTTTCTAGTATCCGTTAGCACATTTAAGTTAGACCTAACATATGACGTGAATACACACCCAATCACAATTATTGCACTCCTATATTTATATGCTTTTTTAAAAAAACTAATATTTCCGCTCTTAATCAATGCCTTGTGCTCATATTTGAAATCGTGGATTGTGTCTTAAACCTGCTTGTACGAAATTTTACAATGTCAATGCATAAAAAATTAATCACAACTAAAATGCTATAGTTCAAGGAACAAAGTAGTTTTTTTTTCTTATTTTGTAAGTGAAAAATTTTGAATTCAAGATCTCTTACCTTACAATTTTTACCACCTCACTACTCCACCCAAACTAACCCCTCTCCCCCCCCCCCCCCCAACACAAAACACCCCAGCAAGGAACAAAGTAGTTTATTTTGAATAACAAGAACTATAATGGGCTCTTTGGTCAAATATGCTACGGGAACAAGTATAAAAGCCAACGGCTTGGAGTATTTTTAAATTCAATCTTGTAAAACGTTGCTCAAAACACATGGGATAAAATCCGTAGAATAAGATACCTGATCACTAATCCTGGAATCTACCAAAATTTAATCCCAGTAAAACTTTTACCAACAAAATCTGATATGGAATACTAAAAATCAAATTGCAATATCCAATGCATGAAATCAATGAATTAAGCCTAATTTCCTGGATCCCTCAGTGGCAGCCGGTGGCGAATCAGGATGAAGGCAGCAGCATCGACGGGTATTGCCGTATTGGGCTGCAAAGCAGGGGTACATGAGATATTATGTCGACCGTGAATTTCATAGTTGCATTGGTTGATGCAGTCGAGTCCGTTGTTGCTTCCCTCAAAAAAAAAAAAAAAGGTCTGTTATTGCATGTTCCCACGAATGTGCAATTGCTGCTCTCTTCTGCTTTGCTGTCTGCATCAACTAGGCTGTGCATCGAATTTCAATTCCGTAAATCAGAACCATGAAGTCGGAAGTTTAAAAAATTTGGAAGTTGGAAATTTCAAACGTTTTCAATTTTAAATTCACAAATTCCGAATTCGAATTTACTTCGATTTCATTTTGAAATTCAGTTGGTTACTGAATTCACCGAATTTAGCAAATTTAACTTATAAGTTTATAACATAATTTGCTAAATTAGATGCTAATTTTTGTTTTTATGAAACTAACTTAATTAGACTCACTATTATTATATAATATAATTAGTAGTTAGAGGTATTATTATCATTTTCGATTTATGAATTTGAAAACGGAAATTTCGATTTGGAAACACATTATCCCAAATTCGAACCTAATTTGCACAATTTGAAAACAGAAATTCCAATTTTCATACAAATAATAATGTCAAAATTTTCATATGAATAAACAGGTAAAACAAAAAACTGGCCTTGTTTGGATCGCAGCTTTCTAAAGAAAAATTTCTATATTTTTTACAAATACATTTTCTAATCACTTTTTTTACCTCACATATATCAAATTAATATAATATATTTTTTTATAAAAACTCTTATAAATAGCAATCCAAACAGGAGCTAAGAATCTTGATTCCTTTTGGAGCTGGTAGTAGGTTTATGCTCTGGTGTAAATTTAGCCAAACTTGAGATTTCTTTCTTTCTTCATTATTTTCTACTCAACTATTTGACAAAAATCCAATAATTTCATTTTCTTAGTTCTAGGACTTGTTTCATTTGATATCATTTACTGTCGACAAAGCTTTAAGAAGTATGAAATTCAAAATAATCTTTCCGGTCTACACATTCATTGTTTTTTCTAAGTTACCATTTATCTTGTTTCCACTAGCTAGGTAAATTAGTCATGGACTTGTAACCTTGCACCCTTCAAATGTTTTTGCAGGCTTGAAAGGATGAATTCACATGGTTCAGTGAGTCGAACATTTATCAGCAGCTAGTCATGTTGACAAATGCCTGGCCCGCCTGAATAAAGAAATTGGAAGCCTATGCGTAGACACCAAAGATGACTTCCAGGTACAAATGTCTGATGACAAGAATGGAAAATTGCATGTGTTTTGCTCATTAGACAATGTATTCTTTGTGATTATTTTTCATAAAGTGAAATTTTCCAACAGTTGGTTTTAATAAGCTTATTGATATTATATTAATAAGCATATAGATATTACATGCAAGATATCATGTGTATAGTCATCATTCACCTTCTACTGATTATCTTACCAAGAATTTAAATTAAGGTTATTATTTACCAGAAATAATGTTCTTAGAATGTTTGTTGTGAATAAGCATGTTCATGATTCATATAAGCCACTTATGGGTATAGCGTGTATGCTATATGTTACTAAACCTTCTCCATCACATGGTAAGATTAGTCTTTTCTTATTCAAGTATTACATGAGGAGGTCTAATATCCAGTGTGTTTTCATCATACTGATTTTAGTGTTATCTAAATTACTTTCTGGGGTTTCAAAAACTTTGGCTTATATCTGATTCATGTTGATTTTCGGTGAATGGATGATCGAAGAATTTGAGTTTTGGAGAAGTAATATGTAAATGGCTACCGCCCATGGGACCTCATTGGGATCAATCATCATCTATCCAGATAAAGCTAACATCCCAAGAGGTGAGAAGTCAATTTGATTTGAATTATGAACAAAATGTTGTCATTCCCTTTTTTTTTGGTAAAAAATAAAAAGCCAACATGGTAAATCTAATACACAGAAAAACCCTTCGTCGCTTCAAAACATACAATACAACATCTCATACTTTGAATTAAATTGTAAAGATGATGGAATCCGCTAAACTTAACGGAAATGGACGAAAGGACACAAATGCTTTATTAAGCAAAAGACAACTCAGAGAAATTATTTGTTTTATTCTCTAGACAGAGAGAATTGAGGGTTAAGGGGTAGAACCGGTATATTTGTTAAAAATTAGATATAAATTTTTTTTTATGTTTCAATAAGTCATTTCTGTTAAGTTTAATGGATTTCGTTACCTTTACAATTTAATTCAAAACATGAGGTATCATGTTGTACGTTTGAAATCACGAGAGGCTTTTCTGTGTATTAGATTTACCACTAATTTTTTTTTTGTTTTTTACCCTTTTTTTTTTAACAAAAAACAGATAGCTGACCTTTCCATTATCAAGTAATATGTCTGCTGGTATATACATGCTTACCTATTCGAAGGAGGGAAGGCTATTTGAAGGGAAGTCCAGTGGCGCAACTGGATTTATGCTTAATACTAAGTAGTGCATTTTGCTATAAAAGTTTGAACATTTTCACCAATTATCTGCAAAGGGTGTGCAATTTTGCATTAGGATTTTGAATATTTTCGCTTTTACATTATTTATTGCCACTCGAACACGTTCACTTGTTATCCTCAAAAGGCATGCTTGATTTTTTTTTTTTTTCCAAAATAAATGGAAGAGCTTGGGAAAGAGAAAATAAAAGGAGAGTGAAAAAGGAACAAAGAAAATTGCGATTTTGAATAGTTTCTTCGGAAATTTTTTGCATCCTTTAAGGAGTAACTTTATCAGCTACTTATGAATTTAGACTAAGAGGGATATGGACAGGTGTTTTTAACTGTGCATATTTCTCTTGCGTGCGTAGGCATTCTAGTATATACGAGGTATTGGATTAAAAAAGAAATATTCTGATTAAGGTTGAAATTTCAGAATTTAAAGGTTTAGGAATCTAATCCTACTTTCCTCCTCTGCGTCTTTTAAATTCCATTCCTCCCCTATTAGAAATAATTTTTTTTTTTACAAACAAAAAAGAAAGGCATAACAAAAATGTGTTCAAACGGCTCGTTTCACCATTTTCCATTCCGTATTTCCAGCATTTTAAGGAATTAGCGGTAGATCATATCTTCAAGTTTATTTTGTTTAGATTAAGAAAGAAAATTTTGTCTCTCCATTTTCATGACTTAAAAGCTTGTTATTTTCTTACATGAACAGTGAGCAAAAATTGTACTTCAGCAACCACAAAAAATAAGACAGGGAGACAATTTGAAGATCCAAATGAAGTTGGAAAGAGCTCTCTTTAGAATGAGATGATTGATTTCCATCCGTGAGAGAAGTCGACTTTCTTGGAAGAGTGACGTAAAGAATCATGTGGCCAATATTTCATTGGATTTGCAGGCTAATCCTGCAGGTTTAACAGTGACATTACATGTGTGTATCGCATATTTTTGTAATTATTTATTAAAGTGAAATGCCTATATTATTTATTTTAAAAATAGATTTTATTTGTCTGAGTTCAATTTGGCTCAAACTTGAGGTTGAATTCTAACGCAAGTTTTACAGAGTTTTACATGAAGACCTCATCAAGTTCGAATCCGAGTTCAAACTTGATAAAGTTGGATCAAATTCGATTCGATTAGATCAAAATTGGACTCGAGCCGTCCCATTTGCTGCCGTAATAACTAATTGTTAGATATGTACTCAAGTGGGCACGCAGAAAGCTTCATGTTACCTAAGTTTTCAAATTCGGACTGGATCGACTGGTTCAATCGGTTGAGCCAAGAACCGGTGAGGCATTCAGTCCAAGCTTAGTTAGAAAACCAGTTGGCAAAAGACTTGGTCAAATCCGTTCAACAACCGGGTTGAATCGGGAAAACCTGGAATTTTGAAAACTCGGTTCTTGGTTTCCCAAAGTTTTGCAACATTTTTTTCCAAAAAAAAAGAAGAAGAAGAAGAAGAATCAGTCTTTCTTTCCTTGTTTTTCAAGCAAATCTATAACAGTGAATTTGCTGCCATTTATGGATCTAAACAAGTAATACAAATCTAAGATCAAGAAGAAAAATTTGCAAATCTAAATCAAGAAGCAAAATAAGAGAAGACAAATGGATAGAAGAGAAAGAAATTAATAAGTTTTCATGTTTTTGTTTGATAAATATAGAAAAGAGAATCAAAGATGAAAATCCAGAACTACAAGACAAAATTGATAAAAGAAAAGATTAAAAGACACGAGGAAAGCCAGAAGACGAAAGTGTGAAAGAGAACGGAAGTTCCAGAAACCTGAATGCAACTATGTTGATAGCATATGTAGGCCATAGACTGAGAATTGAGAAACTAAAGACAGCTACTTCAAGTTTTTGAACATTTCAGTTTTCCCCTAGTACTTTTTAAATTATTATCAAAGTTGCTAAAACTTGTTCTAATGTCATTTGCAGCATCAATTTTGATGTCTATTTTCAAATAAGTCTCATACATTTAGTTATAGACTTAGAATTTGAAAATATCAAATTGGAGTCAGACTTTAATGCTTTTGAATTTTATTAAGCTATGTGTTATCCCTAATTTGTGATGTTATTGGTTGGGTTATATGTGCTTGAGTTTTCAAAGTTTGGTTTTATTTTGCGTGTATGATATGTAGGAGATGTGTAAGAAAAAAAAGAAAATACCAAACTGTATGTACTTTTTATAGTTTTTAACATTATACATATTTATAATATCATGATAATGTCATTCGATTTTTAAATAGGTTCGACTGAGGTCGAACTCATTGACGCTCGACCCCTAAACTTAGCCTAGTCATTGCCCCGATCCAAGTTTTAAAACATAGCTTGTTCCCTCGCATTCCCGGCTTATGCCTCCTAGTTTGAAGAAACGGTTAAAAACCACTTATGAAAAGTTACAACATAAGAGAAATTGTACAAATGCAGCAGGGAATAAATCCAGTGGGTGATAAAATTCTAGCGCGGGGACAGTGAGAGAGTTTGTATTGATGGAAACTTGATAGCGATCGTCACTTAATATTCCTGCTAAACTACCATTCACACTGGAGGAGAAACGTCGTACTAAGTACCAGCCATGCCATTGGGTAGTTAAGCTTAAACAGGCTCTTGCTCTTATTGGATGATTTCTCCATCTTTGTCCTTGCCTCCTTGGACTTAAATTACTTTTTCTGAAACCACTATCAGTCCATCCTTTAGATAATGAGTGTATGGTTGGGAATATTTGGATTGAGTTAACTTTAGGCCTTCTTTTCTATTATCAACACTTCATCTAAAGCCCCACCATGTTAGTAGAAGAACTAGGCAAAGGACCTAAACAGGAGAGCTGTGGCATTTGTCTCCAAACAACCAAACGGTGGCTTGGCTGCTGCATTATGATTTTGATTTTGCAGGCACATATTTGCCATGAATATGAATGAGATGGTTCCACAAAGCATGCAGTATTATGAGGCGGCTTTTCCCTGTTGCTGTCGGAGCTCTGCTCAGATTTCAATTTTTGGAGGATTCCATTGTAACGTGGGATGTGTCAGCCTTCTCACGAGCGAATACTAGTCAATGTCGGAACTCCGAGTGAACAGATCTTTAATCTTTTGCTATGTTAACGATTTTTTTTTCTTTTTTTTTTTTGCAAACAGAAAAGAAATACTAAAAGAAAAGGGATTTTTTGACCATGTTGGGCACGAGATTTTGTGTGGGCTTCTGCCGGAAGAATTTAAGTTCAGACATACATATGACTGGGCTTACTTAGAATGTGAATTACACTATACTTGGGTCCAGTCCATGCAACTTGGATGACCAGCACAATGTCCTTGATGCAAAACCACGAAGACAGTTTTGAACTACCAACAAATATGAAAAACGGCCATGTGTATTTGGATTGCTACATTTTTTCGAACAATACTAGTGGAGTGTCTGCACATCGCGGGGTGTTTGGTACTTGTGATTAAATAAAATTTTTTATTGAACAAATAATAGTACATTTTAGAAAGAAATAATCATCAAATATGACAAAATTAATAATAGTATATTATAATTGCAACACACACTTAAACAATTTATTTTATTAATACTTTTATAATTTTACAATTCTCAAAAGACCTCTTCAGATGTCAGTTAAAAATAAAATTGGAGCTCTCTCCTAGTATATACATGCTTACCTATTCGAAGGAGGGAAGGTTATTTTAAGGAAAGCACAGCTGGTTTTATGCTTAATACTAAGGAGTGCAGTTTTGCCATAAAAGTTTGAACATGTTCACCTATTATCTGCAAAGGGTGTGCAATTTTGCATTAGGATTTTGAATACTTTCGCTTTTCTATTATTTATTTTCACTCGAGAACACTTTCGCTTGTTATCCTCAAAAGGCATGCTTAAATGGAAGAGCATGGGGAAGAAAATAAAAGGAGATAGAAAAAAGGAACAAAGAAAATTGGGATTTTGAATAGTTCTTTCTGAAATTTTTTGTATCTTTTAAGGAGTAAACTTTATCAGCTACTTATGAATTTAGACTAAGAGGAATATAGACACATGTTTTTTTACTGTGCATATTTTTCTTGTGTGTGCAGGTACAACAGTATATATGATGTATTAGATTAAAGAAAAAATATAGCGGTTAAGGTTGAATTTTCAGAATTTAAAAGTTATGGAATCTAATCCTCCTTTCCCATTCCCATCTTTTAAATTTCATTCCTCCCCTGCTAGAAATAGTTTTTTTTTTAAAAAAAAGAAAGACATAACAAAAATGTGTTTATATGGCTCATTTCACCCATTTCCATTCCGTATTTCCAGCATTTTAAGGAATTCGTGGTAGATCATATCTTCAAATTTATTTTGTTTAGATTAAGAAAGAAAAATTTCTCTCAATTTTCATGACTGAAAAGCTTGTTATTTTCTTCCATGAATAGTGAGCAAAAATTGTACTTCAACAACCACAAAATATGTGCCCAACTTTCTCTCTCTATGTTGAGAGCCTCTCTCTCTACTTTGAGAGCTCCTCTCCTGTATATGGGAGTCTTCAAAATTTGAAAATTTAGCGGCAACCTAAAGTAGATAGAACTTTTGAACTTTCAAAGTTTAACAACAGTGACCCTGCAGCTTCCGTACAATCTCAAAGCCATTATTCAGCACCAAAGAATCAATCTTTGAGCTTCATACTCTATTTTTACGTGTGAAAGAAACCATGATCCTTTAAACTTTGGAAGGATGGAACTCACTGGGTGTGTCGTAGTTTGCCAAGCTGAGTTTGTGCGAGATAGTAGTAGTGAGAGATGTTGCCTTGGCTGTGTTGTGTTTTAGGAATTTTTAGTATTTTTTTTCTCATCCAGTGTTTTTACTCTTGTTTGCAGGTTTAATCGATCTGTGCTTCTAAGAAGGGAAATAGTGCAAAGGTAGTGCCAACGCTTCTAAAACTCTGAAGGATAGAAGAAGAATTAGAGCGTGCATTTAGGAAATTTGATCTCTCTAAGTCTGAGCTGGAGGGAATAGATCTAAGTGGTGATGATATAATCAAGGGAGTCTAGGATTGCAGCGAAAGTTTAGTTGGGAAGTTGATAGGTGAAAAGGTAGCAAATTTCGCAGGAGTAAAAAATTTTACCAACCATGCCTAGGGGTATCCAAGAAACATGATTGTAACTGAGTTAGGACCAAACTTGTTTCAGTTTCAATTGGAAAAAGAAGAGGATCGTGGCAAAATCCTGTTGGGAGAGTCGTGGATAATGGATAACCAGATACTTGTGGTAAAAGAGTGGGAAGTTGGGTGTGAAGGAACTTCAACCACTTTAGGCTTGCTCATCTATTGATACAAATTTGGAACCTTCCAGTCCATTGGATGTGTAGAGCAGTGGGGTTCAAGTTAGGGAAATTATTTAGCTCTGTGAGGGAAGTAACAGTCCCACCGGAGGGGGGGGAAAGAAGGGAGGCATATGAAGATCTTTGTTGAGATTGACGTTTTTCAACCCCTACTGAGAGGAACTTCAGTGAATATGGATGGAGTAAATACTTGGGTTGAGTTTAGATATGAGAGGGGCCCGAATTTCTGCTATACCTGCGGGATTATAGGACATGAGGATAAGTCATGTACTGGAGAAAGGAGTGAGAGGCAGTCGAATAGAGAAGGACAGTTTGGAGCATGGATGAGAGCGGGGAACATCATGGTGTCACCATTGAGAGCCTAGAAAAAACCTAGTACAGAAGAGAATCAGGGTATAGTGGTGATAACAAAAGGAAACAATGAGACTGGAACAAGAGCTGAGAAACAAGCTGGTAAAGGGGCTGAGAATATGGATGGAACGAGATGTAGAGGGAGCGGCAAGGAGAGTAAGGATAGAAACCGGAAAAAAGATGAAATTGAGAGGAAATGGAGAGAGATCCTGAGAGAAAACAAAGAGCAGGAGAAAGAAGTAGAGAAAGGGAAACAGATGGGAGGAGTAAATGAGAAGGCAAATGGCAAAGAGGAGAGGGAAAACATAGAGATCCGGAAGGTAACTGTGGATCTGGGAAAAGATATGAACAGAAATGAAGATCATCACATAGAGGACATGGTTATAGAAGAAAATCCAGAAAAAGAATTGATAGACAAGTCTGATAAGGGAAGTATATCGACTCAAAAGTATGAAGCTGTGGAGGAAAAATTTCAGGCATCAGTCAGTGGAAGCAAGAAAGGAGACAAGAAGCAATGGTGAAGGAGTCTGAAAACTAGTAGGACCCCATTAAGAGATATCACTGATAGAGGAAATGTTAGGGGGTTTGGAGAGAAAAGGAAAGTGCAGGAAGCAAAGCAAGACATGGACATAATGGAAGAGGACATAATGGAAGAGGACATAACAGAAGCTCCTAAAAATAAGATGATGAAAGTGGACAGGGTTGCTGGTTATCTTGGAGGGGAATTAGAGGCTAGCCCCGAAATGCCTCCTTTCCAATGAAAGTGATGGTGTGGAATTGTCGACGTGCAGGAGGCCCCTTGACAATTCCCCAACTGAAGGAGGTAATACACCTCCACTCTCCTAACATAATGTTTTTGAGTGAGACAAAAAACCAGGAAAAATTCATGAAACAGGTGCAAAAAAGAATTAATTTTGAGAATAGCTTTGTGATGAGTTGAAAGGGGAGAGCAGGGGGTCTAACCCTGTTCTGGAAAGATGAAGTGTGTATGCTAGATGTGAATGGTACTGATTGGTACATTGAAGCAAGGGTGGTAGATCAGGCTACCAATAGCCACTAGTGATTGGTAGGAATCTATGCAAGTACTGAGGATAGCGTAAGAAAGCAACAATGGAAGATTATAGAGGAAAAAAAGAGGGGGTGGGGTGAGACATGGGTGTTGGTGGGAGACTTTAATGATATTTGCTCCAATGGGAAGAAATGGGGAGGGAGAGAGAGGCCAGAGGGAAGCTTTAGGGCCTTTAATACCTTCATTAAAGGGAATGAACTAGTGGATATAGGGTCTGTGTGGGTACCATGGACTTGGAGTAATACGTGCGAGAGGGAGGGAGAAATAAGGGAGAGATTGGATAGGTGCTTAGGCAGTGTTAGTTGGGTGCAGAAATTTGAGAAAGCTAACTATGAACATATTGAAAAGGAGGCATCTGATCACTGCCTTCTAATCCTGGATACAAACCCACAACAAAGGAAAGTGAAGAGAAGATTCTATTTTGATCAAAGATGGGCAAAGGACAAAGAATTAGATACAGTAATCAAAAGAGCATGGGGGGTGGAACAACATGGATCAAGAATGGTCAGAGTGGTAAGAAGGATAAAGGAGTGCAGACTAGCTTTGATCAAATGGAATAGAAAAGTGAAAGGTAATGCAAAGGTAAAGATCCAAGAGCTCAAGGAGAAACTGAAAGTAGCAAGAGAGGAAGGTGATCCATGCAATAATAGAGTCATTGCATCCCTGAAAAGACAATTAAGTAAAGCTTACAAGGATGATGAGCTGCTATGGAGTCAGAAATCAAGAAGCAGATGGCTTAAAGAGGGGGACAAGAATACAGGTTTTTTTCCATATAAGTGTAATGACAAAAAGGAAACGAAACAGGATTAGCATGCTACAAAAGCTGAATGGGGATTGGTGTAGGAGTGAACAGGAAATTGAAGACGAATTGTGCTAGCACTATAGGGAGCTCTTCACCTCTACTGATCCTAAGGAATTTGATGAAGTGCTGCAGGGTATACCTCGCACTATTTCCAGTCTAATGAATGAGCAGTTGATTAAACATGTGGATGAGACGGAAATTAAGCAAGCTATCTTCTCTATGTTTCCTAACAAATCTCCTGGAGTAGATGGTATGTCTCCATTATTTTTCCAAACCTACTGGAACATCATTAAAGTTGATATTGTCAATGCCATTAGTAGTTTCTTTCATACTGGCAACTTACTTAGAACTGTGAATGAAACCATTATCTCCCTAATTCGAAAAGTTGACAATCCTGTGATGTTGACCAATTTCAGACCTATTAGCTTACGCACAGTGTTGCATAAAATCATCTCTAAAGTATTGGCTAATAGATTGAAAACATTTCTTAAACACTGCATTAGTCCCTCTCAATCTGCTTTTGTCCCAGGGAGACAAATTTTGGACAATGTATTATTGCACATGAAATTTTACATTTTCTGAAAAGTAAGAGGACTGGTAAAGTAGGCTTCATGGCCCTAAAGTTAGATATGTCTAAAGCCTATGATATGGTGGAATGGAAATTTTTAGGAAGACTTATGATGCACATGGGATTCTGTCCTACTTTTGTTCACTGGATCATGGCTTGTATTTCCACAGCCTTATATTCCTTTAATCTGAATGGACAAAAGGTGGGCTATATAAGGCCTTCCAGAGGAATCCGACAAGGAGATCCTCTATCTCCTTATTTGTTTATAATCTGTACTGAAGGGCTTTCTAACTTACTCAAGAAAGCTGTGGAAGGGAAGCAATTAACTGGCATTAAAATCTGCAAAGATAGCCCTATGGTTTCTCACTTGTTTTTTTGCAGATGATTCACTATTGTGCTGCAAAGCAAGTAAGTAGGAAGCACTAAAGGTGAAGGAGATCCTCCAGCAATATGGACAAGCATCAAGACAGGTAGTTAACTTTGACAAATCTGTAATGTTTTTCAGCAGAAACACTCCTAACCAGATAAGAGAGGAGATCAGTGAGGTTCTGGATAGCATGAGAGAGGCACATAGTGGAAAATATCTACGCTTACCTATGACTATAGGGAGGGCTAAGAACCAGGTGTTTGGATATCTGAAAAATAAAATAAACAGTAAGCTACAAGGGTAGAAACAGAAGGTGCTTAGTCAAGGAGGGAAAGAGGTTTTCATCAAATCAATTCTCATGGCAATGCCAACATACGTTATGTCATGCTTTAAACTACCTAAAGGTATGTGCAAGGAAATATGTGGTAGAATTGCCAGATTCTAGTGGAGGGATGGGGACAAAGAAAACAAGTTGCATTGGGTTAGATAGGGTAACCTGTCAAAAGTCAAAGGGAAAGGGGGGTTGGGTTTTAGAGACTTGGAAGCTTTCAACCTAGCTCTGCTTGCCAAACAAATATGGAGAGTAGTTACCAATCCAAATTTGTTAGTAAGAAAAGTTTTGAAAGCTAAATATATGAAAGAAGAAGAATGGCTAGAGAAGAATCCTCCAAATACTGCATCCTGGTGCTGGAAAAGTATTCACAAGGGGGGGAGTTATTACAAAAGGGATTATGAAAGAGAGTGGGAGATGGAAGGATAGTGAAGATCTGGTAGGATAGATGGATCCCTGGCTTGGAAAATGGAAGAGTATCAACAGTAAGGCCTGCTGATTGCCAGTTATGTCATGTTCATGAATTGATTGAGGGGGGGGGAAGTGGAAGATAGATTGCCTGCAGAAATGGTTTAATGCAAAAGATGTGGAGTACATAACTAGCATTCCCCTCAGCTTATATAGAAGAAAGGACATACTCTACTAAAAACACAGCAAATCTGGTGTGTATACAGTGAAGACTGGATATGCTGCAGCAAAACTGGAAGGTGAGACTCAAAGTTGAAGGATAGAACCTGGCTCAGAAACTAGCTGGGAAATTAGGAAACACACTGTGTGGAAAAGACTATGGAGTCTAAACATTAAGATGCAACTGAAACATTTTCTATGGAGGTGCCTGCAGAATAGCTTGCCAGTTAATGAAGCCATCTATAAGAGAATTGGGAAAGGGAAGCAACCTATGTAATTGTTGTGGTGAGGATACTGAAACCATTGAGCACATCTTTTTCTTTTGTCCAAAGGCTCAAGTGGTGTGGAGGATAGCTCCTATGAGTTGGGAGGGGATAACTGAGTTGTAAAGTAACATATGGAGATGGTGGGATGCAGTGATACAATCTGCTAAGGAGGAACAAGGAATGGATAGAATTAAGCTTACGGTCAATATATTATGGCAAATCTGGAAGGCTAGAAACAGGATGACATTCCAACGTGAGAACGTGGATGCAAAACTGATAGTGGACAAAGCACAGTAGGAATGGACTGAATATGAAGCTAAGACTGAAACAGATACAAGACCAAATGCTTCATCAGAAGTGGACAGATAGCTGCAACATGGTTGGGAACCACCTAAGGAAGGTGTGATCAAAATAAATACTGATGCAGCAATCTCAGCTAAAATGGTAAGAACAGGGTTGGGGATAATAACTAGGAACTGGCGCGGAGGGATTGTGAAAGCAAAAGGAATCACTGAAAGCAGGAGAGGGGAAGCAGCCAACAAGGAAGCACTAGCCATAAGAAGTGCACTAAAAATGGCAAAAGATGCAGGATGGACAAACATAGAGATCCAATCTGACTGCAAAAGTGTTGTAAGCCCAATTAACACAGGCAATGTTCAGGATTGTAGCTTACAAACAATCCTGGAAGACATTGAGAACCTAAAACAGGTTTTTGACTGCTGCATATTTTCTTTTGTTCCCAGAGCTGCAAATGGTTGTAGTCATTCTCTGGCTCAATTTGTAGTCAAGTTGATTAGGAATGTTAAGTGGGAATAATCCTTCCCAACATGGCTATTATAATTAGTCAGAAAAGATATGGGGGTAGTTACTCCTTTTTGTAATTAGTTTTTGTATTATCAAGTGTTAATATCTATAAAAATGTTAACGTTTGTTGAAAAAAAAAACCACAAAAAATAAGACAGGGAGGCAATTTGAAGCTCCAAATGAAGTTGGAAAGAGCTCTGTTCAGAATGAGATAATTGATTTCCATCAGTGACAGAAGTCGACTTCACTCGAAAAGTGACGTAAAGAATCACGTGGCCAGTATTCCATTGGATTTGCAGGCTAATCCAGCAGCCTTAACAGTGAAGTCACACGTATGTATCTCATATTTCTGTAATTATTTATTAAACTGAAATGTCTATATTATTTATTTTAAAAATATATAATAATTAGTTTTTATTTTTCTAAGCTAGATTAGGTTTAAACTTGAGCTTGAACTCAAGCACAAGTTTTATAGAATTTTACATAGAAAACTCATCAATTTCAAATTCGAGTTCAATATTGATAAAATTAGATCGAATTCGAATTCAAGCTCGTAACCAAAATTGGACCAATTTGCCGCCATAATGACTGTTAGATATGATATGTACTCAAGTGGGCACGTAGAAAGCTTTTTGTTTGAAGAAACGGATGTGAAAAGTTACATAAAAGAACTTGTACAAATACAGCAGTCAAATTGTGCAAATACACCAGGGAATAAATCCAAAGAATGATAAAATTCTAGTAGGGGACAGTAGGGGTGGCAATTTTCAACACGATCTGAAAACACGACACGAACCTAACACGAAATTAATGAGTTTGGGTTGAGGTTTCGGGAATTCGGGTCAGAATCGGGTTGGACCCGATGAACCCGAAAAGAAAACAGGTCGATTTCGGGTCAACCCGTGGCGACCTGATATGACCCGATATGACCCGTTTACGAATTAAAAATAATTTAATAAACATAAAAATAATTTTATCTAACTAAACTAAGTTATTCTTTTTTTCAAAGGCATTAATTACTTAATCCTAAATGAATTTATTTAATTTGTGTGAAGTTGAAATTATTATATTTGGACAAATAATATATTATATTATTTTTTACTTTTATACTGTTTTAATTTATTTTATATTTTGTTTGGGATAAAACACTTTTACGGTGTTTAATTTATTTTAGATTTGGTTTGGAATTATTTATTTAAATTTTTATTACTTGATTATGTAATTAGTTTTGTGAGAAATTGATTTTATTAGAAATTACAGTGAAAAATTAATAAATTAAAATTAAGTTTCGACTCATTTCGGGTCGACCCGTCAACCCGTCAACCTGAAATTTTCGGGTTCGGGTCAGCATACCTGACCCGTCACGGGTTGACGGGTCGGATTCGGGTCAACAGATTTTCTGACGGGTTGACCCGAACCCGACCCGCCAACCTGATTTGGACTCGAATTGCCACCCCTAGGGGACAGTGAGAGAGTTTGTATCGATGGAAACTTGACAGCGATCGTCACTTAATAATATCGATGGAAACTTGACAGCGATCGAGGAGAATTGTCGTAGTAAGTAGCAGCCATGCCATTGGGTAGTTAAACTTAAACAGGCTCTTGCTCTTATTGGATGATTTCTCCATCTTTGACGTCCTTTGCCTCCTTGGACTTAAATTACTTTTTCTGAAACCACTATCCGTCCATCCTTTAGATAATGAGTGTCTGGTTGGGAATATTTGGATTGAGTTAACTTTAGGTCTTCCTTTCTATTATCAACACTTCATCTAAAGCCCCACCATGTTAGGTCACTTTGAGGTGTGTCTTAATTTCTTAAGATTGTTTGACAAAAAAATAAAAAAAAAGTGTCGTTTCATGAAGTAATTAAACTTTTTTGTTTTAACTTGAAATTTTGGAAGAAGAAAAGTTTTCTCTCTCGAACATATAGGGGGCAATTCTCATAATGTTTAAATAAGAAGGAAACTAAACCAAATTTTCAAAGGTGTTACGAAAAGCAGTTCCCAAAATTTTTCATTTCTAAGGGAAAAAAAATCAATGTAGAGCAATAATTTTGAAGAAGCAATGGCATGCATGACCAAATTGGAAAAAAAAAAAGTGATGGAAAAAAAACAATGGCATGCATGTTACGTGGGGCACTTTCTTCTGCACCTTTGTGATAAGGATCCCAACATTTACTTCAAGCTTCATTCAATCAATCTCCAAACATTTGGGGAATTGCACCCCTGATTTGTAACACTAACATTTCAATAGCGTTAAAATAGGCCAAGAAGCCCCCTTCTTTATGAACACTAAAAAAAATCCAATAACAAAAGAAAATATTAAAATCAACTGAAAAGAAAAAGAAAAGGAACAGTGCAGTGGATATAATAAATGCAACCTAAATTTGAGAGTTACAAACAACTAATTAATCTCCTTACTCAATGGCAATTCAACTCAAGACAATCTCAACCAAAAGAGGGGTACAAGATTAGTATAAGATTATCATACAGAGAAGAGACTAGTATAAGATTACATCTCCTAAATATGTCAATCCCTACAAAAAAATTTTTAAGAAATCGATGCTTTTTTATTAATACATGCCTTTAGATTGTCATATCATGTCAGCAACACAAGGATTTATCGTAGCGCTTGCATCAATTAAAACCACACTATACTATACATTTGACTGTACTACAAGAAAAAAAAAAAAGAGAGAGAGAGAAAGAAGAACGACACAGCATACCAGACTCTTCAGTCCTCTGAAATGAATATCTTAGGTTCAAGCCTCAAGGTTGGTTTGTTGATTAAAAAACCTGACCGTCCAGTGTGATTCAGAATCTCAGAGAAAACACTGTCAAACCTTGAAGTTGTCACTGCTTGTCGTGGATGTCCAAGTTGTAAATACCATCTCAATCTTGCCAGCAGAATCTTGGTCACCTCCTGATTCAGAAGTCGCATCCGTATCATCATCGGTCATATTTTGCACATCTCCTCCTTGCATATGCAAGGGAAATGGATCAGGTCGACCACCCTCATTTTCAGCTGCCTCCTGGACTTGCAATGCTAATTCAAGGCCACCAACTACATCATCCATTCCCGGTCGTTGAATCCCTTGATCTTTCAAACAATTAATGGCCGTTTCAGCAAAAATCCTCAAACACTGGGGAGCAATCTCGCCCTTTACATCTGGGTCCACGACTCGATGGATAATCCCTTTTTTGTAACACTTCTTGGCCCATTCAGCCAAATTCACCTGCTCCTGGGGTAAGTCTAGAATAATAGGTGCCCGACCACACAAAACTTCAAACAAAACCACCCCGAATGAGTACACATCGGACTTGTCCGTCAATTGCTGTCTCGTGTAGTACTCGGGATCTATGTAGCCAAAACTCCCCTTGACCTGCGTGCTGATATGGCTGTAAATCCCACTTGGACCAAGTTTGGATAATCCGAAATCCGAAACTTTGGCCACCCATGCCTCGTCCAGTAATATGTTGGTTGACTTGACATCGCGGTGAATGATAGTGTGCTTGGTGCCCGTGTGGAGATAATCCAACCCTTTGGCGGCGCCAATGCAGATTTGAAGGCGTTGTTTCCATGGGAGCGGTGGATTGTCTGTTCTGTAGAGATGATCGCGGAGGGTTCCATTAGCCATATAATCGTAAACCAAGATCATCTCACCCTTTTCATCACAATAGCCTATCAAGGAAACCAAATGAAGGTGTCTTAAATTTGATAGCAACTCGATCTCGGTTTGGAATTCGCGGGCACCCTGTCTTGATGAAGGATTTAATCGCTTTATCGCAACCGTTGTTAGATTGTTGTCTATGTACCCTTTGTACACGTTTCCAAATCCTCCAGTCCCAATCACAAACTTGGCATCAAAGTTGGCCGTAGCGGATCCAATCTCCTCCAACAAAAATCTTCTAAGCGACGATGAGCCTGATGCTCCAGTCTTTGTTGACCTTGGCGGGCTTGAAAGTGGGGTCCAAGATGGGTTTGGAGCAGTTTTCTTGTCCACGTCTGTTACCCGTCTCTTCCATCGCCACCGGAAAAACAAGAAACCAATGATTAAAACCATGGCAGCCCCTCCTGCTGCCCCTCCTCCGATGGCAGCAAAAGGTACTCGAGATTTTCCACGATTCCCCTTGGGATCATGATTGGTCCCGTCAAGACTCCCGTCGGTGTTATTCACTTTGAACAATTCTAAGCCATTCAAGATTGCATCAGCGTACTTTGGTTTGGTATCAAGATTCGGGTGCAGACCAAGAAACAAGTCTTGCTTGGTCTGGCCATCGTCTGGTGGGTTTGGAACGAACACGAGGTAGTCTCTGAATACCGGGACTTCTGGGCCGCCTGCCCAATGTATAACATCAGCTTCTGGCTCAGCTATTCTATCACCGATAAATATTTTGAACAGCCGTTGGTTCTCCGCTGTAATCAAATCGGGATTAATCTCACAAAAATGCAACCTCATGAGATAATAAAACCCAGAATCAACAGGAAACATCCAGCTCAAGTTGAAGCTGGTGCTGAACTTTCCCATCGCCCTGGCAGTAGCATAAACAACTGGGGGTGCGGTGTAATTTGGGGTTTCTGTAGTGTACTTGATGGCACTGTCAGAATCGCTCAACTGATTTCCTTCATCTGTGCCCCAGAGGAATTTGAAATCGGAAGTCCATCTGCGGAACATCCCACTATCTTCCACCTCAGAAACAGCATTACCTCCTACGTTGAGCCTGTAAAGAGCTTCAAAGGCAGTTTTGTTCTGATCAAACTCAAACTGAACATTCGGATAATCCACGAATTTAAGGGGATTGTTGAGCATATCATGGTTGCCCATGTAGAGATCTTCCGGGGTTGAAACAACTTCAATTCCATTAACGAAAGCGTAGGAATTCGAAGAGGGAAAAAAGGTAACGTTGAGGAACTGATTCATATTCTGAATATTGATGATATATTCTTTAACAACGGAATTGATTATATGTTCTTCAAAAACAAAGGGTGGTGAGAATCCCTTGCTAGAAACTGTGAGATATGCGCTAAAGTTACTGAGAAGGGTGTAGTTATTAGCCCTGACATTGAAGAAAGAATCAGTTGTGTTGAGACCCCCGGAGTACGAGGTAGGGTAGAAGTAAAGGCGGAGAAACTTTTTGCCTAGGCTGACAGGGAAGGTGTAAGAGAATTGAGAACGGATGATTCGGGCACTTGAAAAAGGGACTCGGCTGACTGAGGAGTCTAGCTCAGTGGCTGTGACTGCTGATGAAATATTTGCCATGTCGTTTGGTGAGAATTTTGAGCCCACGTCGCCGTCCCATTTCCGGCCATCAACTGAGGTTGAATTCGAGGATGAGCCGCAGTTGATCAGGATATAATCTGTGGGGGTGTAAGGCGGAGTACTGCCAGTGGAAGCGATGACGAACAACAAATTGAAGAGAAAGCAGAGGTATACAAGAAGAGTGAACATTAGAGCAAAGACTTGCAAGAAAAAATTTCTGCTCAAATGTTCTGATGGAAAAATTGTTCGTTATTCCATTGAAGCGTAGGATTGGGATTTCGCCATTTGTCTTCAAGAAATGTTGTGGAATTTGAAGTCCCGAATTCAGATGAAGAAGGAAACGGTAGTAGAATTAACACCATGAAGTGAGGATGGCAGTTTTAGCTTGGACTTGTTAAGTTGGAAAAGTCAATTCATTGGTTCCATAACCCAACTCCGACCAAGTTTCTGGCTTAGAGTCATATACCCCACCACATGCGCATTATATCAGGGGCAAAATGGAAAAACAAAATTCTTCCCAATCAAAACTAAAAGAGAAAATGATGAATTTCATCCCTTATATTTTTACAAAATATTTTTTATGTCTCACATATTTAAAGCTTGTAAAATCTATACCCTTACAAGTTAGAGATGTACTACTAATTTCGTCCAAAAATCGAGTTTTTATCAACTTCTAGGCAAAGGGTTGAACACCCTAGCTACATTACAATATTTCAAGGCTATTAATCAACTAAATGACCAAAACAAAAGCAAACGGCGAATTCGACTGCAAATTGTTGCTTCGCTGACTGATACATATTTCATTATTTGAAGGAAATAGTAATGCATAGCCACCAAGCCAGAAAAATTCGACTGCAAATTGTTGATGTAGCTAGATAAAATTCTTCTATGTTTCAATGATGTTTACTTTTTTTTTTTCGCTTGCTCTACTTTTACACTGCTCTCATCTGTTGTTTTATCAACAGATTCATAGACGAATTTTTCCTGTTCCACGCATGATCATATTTTCTTCAAATAATCAACATGTATTAACTAGTGAAGCAACGAGATTCTAGTGCGACATCTACTTTTGTCTTCGTCATTTGGTTGACTAATAGGCCTTGAGATGATTTACATTTGGTTGGGTATGAAAGTATATAGAGACATGGTCAGGCTGAATGTTCTCGGGTGGAAAGTTGATTTAGATTTGGTTGTGGGATGAAATTGGTACATGTTCAAAATGACAGGGATGGTTTTGCATTCCTTTGAATGTGATGCATGAAAGAAATATTTTCAAATAGGTGAGGGACAAAGTTGGTCATTTCCTCATTTAATTTTAAAGGGGAAGAGTTTTACCTTTCGATTTTGCCCCTAATATATTAAGCGCGTGATTGGGGTATGTAATTCTTAGTTGGAGAGTTGATCGAATTTGATTTATGGGATTAAAGTGGTATATTTCCAAAATATAGGCATTATTTTATGAATTAATTTTCTATACATCGACATCATATACACTTTCACCATTAGATGCATGACATGTAATCCGGATTTGAATTTGAAACTCAAATTTTGCATATGTGTCGTATATCCGATCGTGATAGTGAATACATCATCAGTGTATAAAAGATTTACTCTTATTTTATACCATTGTAAGTGTGGGGCACGGAAAAATCTTTTCTAAAAAATAAGGGACTAATTGGGTCTTTTTTTCATTTTTTTTTGGGCGAAGGTGGTTGGTACAAAAATCTATTTACCATATCTGTGAGAATGAAATAGGAGGATTTACATTTAATTGATCAGAACTTGATTTTGGGGTGCAGAGATGCTGAGAACATCCATGATAATTTAGCAAGAAAGAAGGAATAAGGACATAGAAGTTTTCTCCTTTCTAGTGGTGGGGTTAAATTCTTATCATTTCTTGTCATCCTCGAGCAAGTCTTTTGAGCAACGTTACTTTTTTTAAATTCAAATGATCGTCATTTTTAGAAGACAATTGTAAGTTATCTTTGAAATTACAATGACTAAAATTATCTTTTTCTATCGAAAAAAATATCAAATTATACTGTAAACATTAACAATTATTATGTATATCTTGGTTCAGGTGCTCATTTCCCTTTATCATACAATGTAAAGGAATGGTCTGTCCTTTGGAACATCCAATAAAATTGGAACGATATAGAGAAGATTTGCAAAGACTATGCAAGTGTGACACACAAAAATGAGAAAAAAAGGATGGTCTAATTTTTTATTGGTGTTGGTTGTATGGTTGGGTATTGAAATACAACTCGAAAAAAGATTGGTGGATAAAATCAAAAGATGCTAATGGTGTTGGTTCTATACTTAGTTGCTGCTGATGCTAACATTGTTTATAGTTATATGTGCACATACGACATGGGATATCCACTTGGGCAGATCATATCATAGTGATTGGTTGGGGGGGGGAGGGTGTTCTACGTTCCAGCCCGTTTGATGATGCATTGTCAATTGAAAGTAGCAGCCAATTGAGTGACGAATTATTTTGGAACAGGATGAACATTTTCTGCTAAATTTGTAATATCAAGGGCGATTAAGGTTTGCATGCGCTAATAGTTAAAATGAAGGCCATAACTTGAGAGGGAGGGGGAAAGTTTTGAACTTGATTTCAATTTGTTTAATCTAACATATGCATTGTCAAACTGGTGCTTGATTATAAGCTTTTTCAATATATTATAGGAAAGTTCTGAGGGAAACAGCTTCCGGAGAAAGAGATTCCGAAAGGGTAAAGCTCAGATTAGAAGTTAAGGTTGAGGTATGACAAGTTCAAACCTGTAGCCTCGGCCCGTTTTTCACTTTTAAATTCCCCCTTTTGGATCATCACACATTCAAATTATTGACTGCGTGTAAAAAGTGTTACATGTTTGATTTTGTAATTCTTATATGGAATTTAAGGCTTTAGTTGCTCCTCAAATACGTTATGAAGTTTGTATAACAAGCTTTATATAGATATTCTAATAATATTGGATGTTATATTATTGATAGACAATGGAGTATGATAAAGAAGGGTCTGCTTTACGTATTCGGGGAAAGAATGTTCTGGAGAATGAATATGTCAAGGTCTGCAATCATCCAACTCTACTTCTTTTGCCTCTTCATTACTTTAATATTGCAGTTAAAGATATGTTTATGCCTCTGCAGATAGGTGCATTCCACACGCTGGAAATTGAGCCACATCGACCTTTTGTCTTAAGGAAGGTATGCTTATTGGACCAGATCATAGCATTGTCTTGTGATTTAATTTGGCAAAATTCTTCTGTTTGTCTTTGTAGCGTATACATTATCGGTCTTATATTCTATATTCTATGTTTGTTTAATAGAAATGACATTTCAAATGTGAATGGAGTTGACGTATATATTGTATGGCTTAAATGAGCTCTTTGTCATATTTGCTAGGAAGTCTGGGACTCACTTCGCAATTTCCTTTCTCTTGAGCATTGGTCTCCAAAGAATTCAAAAAGCTCTTCAACCCCTACCCCCCAAAAACAAAACTAAAAATAATCCTTCAATGGCAGAAGAAATACCAACACGAGTTGATTTACAAGTTAGAACTCATCGGATCTACAAGTTACAACTCATGGAATTATGTACTTTTGATTTTAAAACTTCAATCTTAATTACATGACTACTTCACAAAAGACTCAGTTGCTGAAAAAAAAAAATACTTGGCAAGCTAGAGTGGTGGCCTGTGGGTATTAGCAGTGAAATTACACAAAATAAATTAGTGGAGAGTGGGGGACATCTTTTTTTTTCTCTTTCGACAAGTGTTTGCAGGAAAGTTAATGAAATAGGAAAAGGGCCAAAAAAAAAAAAGAAAGTAATGAAGTGAGATAAAAGCGAACGAATAAAGTGGGGCTTCTAGTATTAGTGTTTTGAAAAGGGCTAATTCCTCTAATTATTGTTTGGAAAAAAAAATCGCAACAACGTTCTGACAAAGGTCTGATACAAAACTATGCCAAGCAAGAGAAATTTTTTTTTTTAAATGTTTGGCTGCCGGCTGCCATGATAAATTTCCAAAATATCTGGCGGCCGTCAAAAGTGAAAAAAAGGGCCTGCATGGCCCCGATGCAAACCAAACAACCGAATACAAATAGTCATCCCTTTTTTTTTTTGTGGGAAACTCAAATGTAGATGCAGATGCAAGTTTAACATGTCAGTAGTTGGACGGATTAGTACTGTGGCAATAGGTAGCTTCTTCTTCCTTTTTTTTTTTTCTTTTTTCGGGTAATACTTGTCCTACTAATACTACTTATAGATTCTTAAAAAAATTTAAAAACCTTTTTAACTTTTATATAAATTTTTTTTTAATGAAAAAGTTGTAAGAACAGGTGAAAATGCAGTGGGACGGAAGTGGAGAGGAAGGTGAGTGGAAAAAAGGTAGGAAGTTATAGGAAGCTTCTTTTTTCCTTCTTACCATTTCAAAGAAGCTGCTGCTGCTGCTGCTATTGCTGCTGATGAGGAAAAGTCCACTCAAAAAAAGGCTGCCGGGCTAATTTGAAGTTTAAAAAAAAAAAAAAAGCTGCAGCCGGCCATCATGGCTGCCTGGCTTACTAAGCCCGGTAGCCTTGAAGTTAAAATAATAAAAAAAAAAAGCTACAGGCTATCTTTTTCTTTCTTTTTTTTTTTTTGTCGATACGATAACTTCCTACACTATGGGAAGGAGCAGAGCCTGAAGAGGTCCTAAGATAACTCGAAAGGGACTGAACCACCATCGGACCAGACGGATGCACTACGCACCTGTCTGAATTTTTTAAGTAAGGCCACATTTAATTGTGACAATTGGTGGGAGGCAAGATTTGAACCCTTGCCTCCCACCTCACCAAACCTTAATGCATTGGTGGTGGCCTGGCAGCTTTTTGTCAACCCGGCAGCCAAACATTTATCAAAAAAAAAAAAAAAATTCTCTTACTTGCCGGGTTTTGTTAGCCCAGCAGACATAGTTTCGTACCAGAACTCTGTCAGAACGTTATTATTGCGATTTTTTTTTAACAATAATAGGAGGAATTAGCCTTTGAAAAGGGAAAGTGTCTCAATATAAGAAAGCAATAGACATGAGTGTATGTAGTAAAATGATAAATCGTAACAAAAAAAATTAAAAAATGGATTATTAAATTTATTTTGTATATTTAATAATCAACTTAGCTAACGGTTGGTCAATGAGCACTCGTCACAAACATTCAAATGTTAGTTTTTTTTTTTTTTTTGAAAAAATACAGTGAATTTAGGAAGTGTTTAAATACATGGGGCTCAATAATTATGATTGAATTTATTCATAGGGTAATTTAAGTGTAATTTAGTTGTACTAACAAGTTCTACATTAAAAAAATCTTTTAATAATTATAATTTTTTGTTAATGCGAATGGGTATTAGTTAAGGATTAATCTTTCCTACACTGATAGTGTATAAACTATCAGCGTTGGATGATTGACAACTATGCAAAATTTGAATTTAAAATTTAACTTTTGCACATATATCATGAATCCAATGATGATAGTGTATACACCGTCAATGTAGGAAAGATTTACTCATTAGTTAATGCACTTGATTTATAGCAAAGATTACAATGTGAAAGCACGTACTTATGCTCCTTGTCCTTCTTGAATTTAAGCACTTTCCTTATTTAATTTTAATTTACTAAATAGCTTGCGCATGAGACCTCTCTTGATGGGTCCAAGTGATGAATCCATACTTAGGTTCATACCTTAGATTTTCATATAGGAGATTTCTAACGAGTGCCTATACACCTAAATCATACCTTATTAGCTACATAAATTCACACATTAATAATTATTATCCTATCTTACATTTATATATTTTTTCTAATTAATATTACTTTATTCAAAATATGAACACCTGAAATCCATTATTGGACATTCGTTTGACAGACTCTTTCATAAATAACCATTCTACTCGGAATAACTAACCTGTGATCATAAAAAATTGAACTGAAATTCAAATTAAATAAAATATTTTTATTGATTAAATGCTAGTCAAATTGATTGCAAATTCAAGCATCACAATAGGCAGACCTTTCTGGGATCTACAGCTTCTTTTATCTCGGATCATGCACAATGCAGCAGCATTGAAGACCACTAAATCCAGGAACGCATAAAACATTATTGATGTGCAAGTCCACGTAGCCACACTGCTGGATGCAATCAAGTCTTGTGGTGCATGTACCAACAAACTTGCAATCGCTATACGGTCCATCATCGTCATCGTTAATCTCTGCAACAATATATGTATATATATATACCAATTCACCGTTGAATTATTACTTAATTCGATACCCAATCCAAAAGCAATTAAAATCTTATAATACTCAAAATATATTATTTGTATTGGTAAAAATGGCTTATCCGTATATTAAAGCTTTGGAAAATCCGATTCATCATCTTCGAGTGCGACAATTCGCAGATTAATTGGCTATTGTCGTTTTTTGCTTTTTTTTTTTTTTCTTGAGTGGTTTTTGATGTGGAACCATTTCTAAATGAAACTGATAGAAGACCAACTTTCAAAAAAGATTTACCAACCGTTTGGTTGGTGGGTTTTCTACTCTTCAATGGGTATAGAAAGTGCTTTATACCCATAGATGATGTTTGATATACTTCTATGGGTATTGTTCAATCACAATCAAAAACCCAAAAGTAGGTGATGGTCATTACTGACCAATTTGTCGGGGAATGAACCCCATTGACGAATTTAACACTAAATGACATAAGAAAAATACAAAAAAGAATGAAGATACGGCTATCTGTCCATAGCGACGCCAGTCTTTCTTTCTTTCTTCTTGTACTCTTTTTTTTCCCCTTTTTTCCTTTTCTTTTTGTGTTTTTGTAAGCATACTCATGTTCCTTCCTTTCCTTTATTCTCTCCTCCAATCTTTTTCTTTCTCTTTTCTTTTGATGGCCAGTAGGTGCGGTGGTGTTGGTGGCCATTGTTGCTTGGGTGAAGCTTTTTTTTTTTTGGCAATTATTGTGACTTTGACAAACTTTTCTTTATGAAACCTTAACACCCTTAATTTTGTGATTTGCAGGCAAAACATAGCATCACCTTGTGTGTGTGTGTGTGTTTTTTTTTTTTGGTCTTCAAGATTTTAAGTTTGACTCCATGTGTTATTGGACAATTTGATGTCAAATTAATTTTAAATTTAACTTCTCTAAAGTGAGATGATTGTTTTGATAGTCATTTGGCTTATAAATTTTTTGAACTAGTTGAAGTGGTGGACTTGCCACGTTGGTGGTGATGGTGGTTGGGGTTTAGTATTGGAATTTAGGAAGAAGAAGGGAAAAAGAAAAAAAAATTAAAATTTTGAAAACCCATTCCTTTTGATTAAATACCAAACAATCAATAAGGTTTTGGCAATACTCATTGCCATTGAAGAATTTTTGATAGCCATTGCTATTGCTATTCCGTAGTGTATGCCAAACAGCTGGTTAGATATGGCAACCAACCCACCCTGAGGAGGAGAAATGAGGCAGGGGTGGGAGTGGGGGATTTTTTTTAACCCTGCCTCAAATGGGGCAAGGGATGGGGGAACGTACCACTATCCATCCCTCGTTTTAATTTTGACATATTATAACATCTATGTATGTTTATATATATATACACACATACATACACACACAAACTAAAAGGAATCAGGCTGTGCAAGCACAGCTTATCCCTACCTATAAAATTCTGGTTAAAATGCATCACATTATAATTTGCTTTCAAATTAAGAGCAATTACAATTCCTAAAAAATGAGCCTAAAAAATAAGGTTTATTTTTAGTAGAATGTTCCAAAAGTTTGCTCCAACTTGCCTATTGTAATGTAGTAGAGATATATTGTTGTATTGTATGGATAAATAACAATAAAGAATTTAAAAACCAAACACATGAAAAATGCAAAACCAGTTCAATGTTAACATAAATGGTATATGCTTCATAAAACTCAAATATCATGCTATTATAATTACAAATCCATAAAATTTCACCACTCTTTCTTTTCAAATAAGACACCATCATGTAAAAACTCCCATCTTACAATTTCACAATAAAACTTGGAAGAAATTGAAATGGAAGGTTTTCAATGCATAAAAAGGGTACAAAAATTTAGTACCAAAGAATTACTAGATGAAGTGTTAGATTTAATTATGCATTGAAAGGGAACTAAAACGTCAGAAATGCACAACACAAATTTTGCATTTAGATTTAAGACAAACCTCACAAAAGGAAAATTGACTTGCAGAACCAAAATAATTGAAGGCTTAATGAATATCAAGGAGATCAAGCCAAAATAAATAAATAAATACATCATGGTAACATGATAAAGAGGGAAAAAAAGAAAAATGATAAAGGCTAAATAAAGTACAGTTAGCGAAAAAAAAAACTTGAGTCCACATATGGCAGCATGAAACGGGGGTAAAAATAGGAATAAAAAGGAAACCAAACACACCAGATAGTAGGAGTAGCGGAGGTAAAAAATCTATTCTCTATGTTTCTGCTAAAAAAAAGATGATCATGAATCATGATTTTTGAACAAAGAAAGAAAAGAAATATCCATTCTCGTGCAAGAAAAACATATAGTCATTTAATTATAGAGAGAAAAGGAAAAGATGCACCGACTGAGTAGGTGGAAAAGCAGAGAAAAATTGGGATGAAAGAAAAGAAGAGGGGAAAAAGCAAAATATTGGATTTAAAAGTTAAAATTGATGGAGGAGGAAGTGACAAAATAAATCAATTAATTGTTGTGATACATTTCCGTAGTCAACAATAATCACCTAAAAACATAGTAAGAAAATAATCTTAATATAATTAATTATAAAGAAAAAAATTTGAATGGGAAAAAAGAAAGATGAAGAAAAAAGAAGGAGATGAGGGTTGAAGATAGAGGCAGAAAAAGGAAGAAGAGAAAAATTGGAAGGAGAGATGTTTATGACTTTTGGTTAGCCAAAGAACATGGTGGAGCAAAAAATCCAACTAAAAATAAAAAATGACACTTGTCAAAAGAAGAGGCTATACACATGGCAAAAAGAGAGATTGCTACAGTAACCTCTCTTTCTTTGTATATACAAGACAAGATATACAATACAATAAAACTAGCCTCTAGCTTCCTATCCTTGTCACCCAATATTTCTCTATTATATTTCTTTATTATTTATTCAAAATATAACTTAGCATATGTTTATGTTACACTATTATAAAGTGAATTTGGCTAGTAAAATATAAAAATGAAAATTCAATACAAAAGTATAAAAACACCAAATTTAGTTAATTTTGAATTGAAAGATTTCAAATTTTCAAAGGAGAAATATTGTTGTTGAATCTATATTCAACCTCCAAATTGAAAAGTTAAAATTTGAAGCCAAAAAAATCCATAACTTGCAATTTGGTTTTACAATTTTAAAATGTACTTATATTTGTATTTTCAAAATAAATTTGAAAAGATAAAATTTGAAGCAAAAGAGAAAAAGAAAACCATCACCTACAATTCTATTTAAACATTTTTACTATATATTTAGCTTACCTCTCATAACATGAAAAGCATATAAAACCAAAGATTGATCACAATGAATGCAAATATTGGCATTTAAAAATGCAAACAAAAAACTGATAATATCTTATAAACTAACTACCAAAAAAATAAAAATAACATAGCAATTGTAGATTTACATATGAAGAAGACAATAAGAGTACATAAAATAATCAATAATACCCAATGCTAATCTTAGCGTTTGGATTTTGCACTCTTATTCAAATTTAATTAAGGTCGAATTTGGATCAAATGTATACAAATTAAATAGATATAGTTAAGGGTCAAAAGTTCCATATCTTTGCTTTAAATTGCATTGTTATTTTTTAAATTTTTGGTAGAATTGGTGTTGTTTTTAATATTATTTTTCATCAAAAATACAGATTTCGAATAAAAATTTTCATGTTGAAACGCCAATACTACTTTTTTTTTATTTAGTGATTTCATAATTTAAGATTCACAAATGGTATCATTCCTGATTTTTTTAATCCATGACCAATGAATATTATTTTCTTTATGTTTTCTATATAACTTGTCCTTTTAGTTAGGATTACTAAGTTGAAGCTAAAATATTGTTATTTACTTTTCTACTTTTAGTAAGTTTGGTGATGTCTCTTTATTTACCTCAAATAAATGGATTTCAAATCAAATCCTTCTATAAGTGGACCCATTTCATACTTTTTAAATTCAAAAGAGATATGAAAGGATACATAACAATTAAAGAAATTTAAAATTCTATTTAAAAAAGGAATGAGTTAGGAGCATTCTAATTTAACCATTCGAAAAACCGTTCCTGCAATACATATATATATATATATCTCCATAAAATAATACTCGATAAATTAATAAACTCTATTAAAAATACTTTTTTCTAGTCCCGACTTGGGCTAGCGAGCTAAATTAATAATTTTGATAAAATAATAAGATAATAATTTTTTTGGAAAACTTTATATAGTCCTTTGGACCTATTCATATAATAAATTAATAACTTACTAAAATTACATATTATATTTTTCTAAAATATGAGTTTATTGTTGTTTTTTTTTCTTAAAGTTTAAATCTAACTAAATCTCATCCAAAATCAACCATGACTGATCACAAATGCGTAAAGCATTATGTGGGTGAATATAATTGAAAACATCCAATATACAAATGGGCATCTATCTTTTTGATATCTATCATTTAGTATTCCTAAATCTTTTTGACATTTTGATAATAGAAAAATCATATCAATTACTACATAATTGAAGATATTCATAGAATTAAATTATACATACAAATTGATGAGCGCAGGGTATACATATAATAATAATGCTCATTCCACAGTTAAATTTTACATTTATAACATTCTAAATACCCCACACGCTATTTTCCGCAAGTATACGAATCGAGAGCGAGTATAGGGTATTAAGGGTCGATCTCTCAAGAAAGACGGGCAAGCACTGGCACTACTAAAGTTTCTCTATTATTTAGACTATCAACAAATTAAAACAAATAAACTAAGATATAAATGGATAGATAAATGAAAATAAAAGCTCCTTGGGTAATGGAATCCCTACCTATTCATGCTATTACAACTCCCTAACCAAATGAGTACCAAAATCTCGGCTAAGTTATGACGTAATTTCCTAATATACGTGATACCCACTTTTATCGGTGTACCAACTATACCTATAGTTAACTCATATCTACTTTCGTGGTCATGAAATCAACTACAATTTCATTCACTTCTATGAAATTACATGGAACAAAGCCACAAAAGCCACAAAAGTGTACATCTAATTTCGTGAGTGTACTCCCTAGATTTAACACTTTTATGAACTAGCGTCAAATTTCAATTTTTATTGCAAGTCTAACATCTTTAGATGATCATAATCAAAGGCCAGTTAATTATGATTATAAGAGCAAAAGTGTTAAATAACTCAAACAAGATAATAGCATCAATTGGCCAAGAAATCAACACCAAACAATCATAGAAAGTTCAACCAAATACCCAAGGCATGCACTTTAAAATAACATTACAAACACAAAATCTAAATCTTACATTGACAAACTTAGAGTTCAATAGAAAGATGTCGAAAGAAGAAAACCCTTGTCACTAGAGCTTCTTGAACCTCTCCTTCTTCATCTCCCTTGGCCTCCTCATTGAGTCAATACAAGAATGAATAACCACAACTAGATTATACTACACTAACCTATACTAACATAAGGTAAAATAAAGAGAGTTACATTTGTTAAGGGTTTGTGTCTTGCCTCAAAGGGCAAGACACAACCCTTTGGTTCTTCTTCTTTCTCCAAACTCTTTCTCCTCTCTCAAGCGAATTTGAGCTCACTACACCCTCAAACTAGAAGAACTATGTAGTATATATTCTTGGTCTTCAAGAGCCAATCTCTCTACTCAATAATGTGTTTCTTTGTTGTTAAAAGTCAACAAAAGAAGCTCCTAGATCCTCCAAAAGTTGGTACAAATTGTTCTTTTGTGTCTTGTCCAAGATAAAGAAAGAAGCAAGAAGCATGCAAGTTGGCAACTTGCAGCTGCCAGGAATCCCTTGGATGAATCCCTGGAGGGATTCTCCAAGGAATTGTGCAGAGCAACTATGAAAACACCATTCTGGATGCCATCTGCGGTTTCTGCCATGGATTCATCTTCTCTTTTTTTGTTTTCTTTCTTCCTTTGCACCATTTCACTTAGCATTTGTTGTGACTCCTCAAGCTTTATATCCTCGCTCATTTCACGTCCCATTAAACTTGATCATTTTACCTACAGAAAACAAAGAAACTTTGCAAGTAAAATGATAAAAATCACAAACAATTCATTTATCAAGTGAAGGTGCAATTTAGTGACATTAAATGGACAATTCTTACCAAATATCTTACAAATTGACTCAAAAACAATACGAAACACATTCAAAAAGATAGTAAACTGAACCATTATCAGTTCTCCCACACTTGAATCGTTGCTTATCCTCAGGCAATATGAACAACTATACAACCAATGATTCAAGTGCCTAGTCAATAACATGCTTTTTCAAATTCAAATCCCATAACTCAGTAATTAATCATTATACAATCATTCAAATTACACTAAATACTCATAATACTCAATAAAGGAGAGACAAAGATACTTGAATTTAACCATATTCAATTCAATCGCTCACCCCAACTCAATTGCACAAATAAGCAATTCATACGGTCAAAAGATAATTAATACTCTCTTACAACCAGCTTTTTCTCAAAACTTAAGCTTAAAGAGGGAACTATTCACACAAATTATCAACAAATGCTTAAGTTACGAGAGTGCCTTTTGACGTGAAGATCGACACTTTTAAGTGAGGGCCCCCAGTTACTCAACACTCGCATACTCAAGTCACTCAACTACTCTTAATTCAAGTACCTTTTTATGCAAAATTGACATTTTTAGATGAAAACTCTCGATTACTTAGTACAAGAATCATTGGAGTAAAACTCTTATTTTACACTCTTTTTTTTTTCCTTTTCTTTCCTTTTCTTTTTATTTTTTCTTTTACTTTAAAGATATACAGTCCCTCTTAAAACAATATATATAGTAGGAAGAGTACCACTTAATTAACTGTATCAATCACCTAGTTGTAAGTTTAAGTAAAAGGAAGAAATCTCATTAAACAAGCAAATAGAAGCATAATTCTCTCTACTTTACCAAATATACTTTCTAAAATGCAAAAATCCTAACTACATAATAACTAATTCTAAGTTAAATGGGAAATGAATCATTCAAAAGTACATTTCAAAATCCAACAAGTAGGGGAGTTAATTTTTTGAGAGTAAAATTTTGTTGACTTTTCTCAAACTTTTTAGGCCACAGTGGAAATTTGGAAAAGATTTTTAAAAAATTTTGATAGAATTTGCCCTTATAATAAGACAAAACTCCCTATCAGCAAACCCAAATTTGAAAAATTTTTCAATATGGTAGTATTTCAAAAATGATTCCAACATTTCCGATACAATTTTAGTCAATAATTATCATCACATAGTCACAAAAGATTTACACCTATTCCCCTAAAGTTATTCCTCTCTCCCACACCTAAAATTCACATTGTCCTCAATGTGAAGAATAGGAAAACGATAAAGGAGAAAGCAATACTCCCCTATTTTCAAGCAATTGACAATCGAGACCATGTGACGATGTCTTATCATTCCAACAATCATACCAAGAAAAATGAAGTTCAACTAGAGTGAGTAGTTATAGTTGAAGTAAAGCAACTAAGAAAATATGAAAAACACGCTACAAGCAACATCAAGTTTCACAACAAATGTAATATAAAAAGATCAAAGTCAAGAATGGGCACTTTTTTCCCATGAATTGTTTCATCTCCATGCTAAGGTTGAGGTGAAGTTGGAGTTTGTATCCTAAGGTGCTTTTCCTCTTGTGCCCTCTCCTCTTGTATGTGTTGCTCCTCTTTTCCTTCGGATAATATCGGTATTGATTTCATAGCAACCTTAATTGAAGAGTATAAACTATTAAAGCACCAATTCAAAGTTGACAAGAAAATTTCAAACATTAAGAAAAGCACATTTTCCAAAAGAAAATCATCACCAAATGGCATAAATAACTCCAATAATATACATTATATCCTCAAAACATCATAATTAAGACATGAGCTCCAAAATTATTCTAGAATTTGCATTTACCATGAGACCTCAAATTAGCAATTCACAATTAGCTTCATATATTGAAAAATAAGCACTTATACATCATAAAAAAATGCTATATAAGGCCAACAATAACCATAATGAAGCTAAACAAATTCCTCATTAAAATTGCCTATTTAGCAAAGAATTCAAGAAATGGTATTTTGCCTAATTCCTCACTTTGCACCAATGTTAACCACAATAGGAAAATTAACATGCTTATGGAAGTTAAATGAGCTCAACTAAGCATCAAAACAACAACAAATTTCACCAAAAATTCACCAAGAAATTCGTCCAAAAATTCAAGAAAATTTGACTATGGTGAAATTTTGATTGAGCCAAATAAAGTCAAGAGACTTACATGGGACATGTAGAGTGATGATGTGTAAGCCAAATGATGCATGAAGCCCCAAAAGCTTAACTCAAATGAACTCCAAATTGAAGGAAGCGACATTCTAGAACCCTAAGATGCTTGACTCAAATCCTCCAAAGTTGGTGTTTTTGATGATGTTTGATGCTTGAATGTTGGTCACAAGATGTTTTGAAGTGATTTTGTGGTGATTTTGGGGGCTTTAAATGGTGCAAAATGGAGATTTGATGAAGTGGGTTTGTGGTTTTGGAACTTGGTTATAAAAGGGGAAGAAGAAAATGAAGGAAAAGAGCCATTTTTGCTTCTTAAAATCGTTGCCCAACCAGAAACCGTGCGCGATTTTTCTGTGGTTTGTGCTGTGGATTGTGGGCAATGCATTTGGAGAAGAATTTTGGTTGCCCTGGCGAATCCCTCGAGGGTTTCTCAAAGGGATTCTGACCAGAATCTCGAAATTAACACTTTTATCCAACATTTAGAAAAATATCCTCCAAATCAACTTCGTCTTGTTTAAACATGATCGTTTCAACACTTAACAATACAAACACACTTCATTCACCATATTTTGAACTCAAACCACACACATACATGCATAATACACTATAATTAACATCAAATACTCAAAATGCATGCCATGCCTAAAATGCATAATATAAGCATGAAAACTCCCTTTATGACTTATCTAAGAGGAAAGGCGAAATTTTGACCATATTTACAACCTTGTTGATGTTGCGACCTACAAAATACATAAAATACAAATTACACTATATAAACATGAAAAACACCAAAAACACAAGAAAAATACTAAATCATTGGGTTGCCTCCCAACAAGCGCTTTGGTTAAAGTCGTTAAGCTCGACTTTATTTCCTCCTTATCAATGAGGTTTTATCAAAGAGTAATCCACCAACTCAGGTCATGGTGAATCTACAAAGGGTGGGGTGTGTATATAAAAACAATCTATACCTCAAGTTTGAAATTTGTAACTTTCTAAATACCCCACACACAACTGCAAGTATACAGGTCATGTTTGAGTATAGAATATTAAGGGTCGATCCCATAAGGAAGATTGATCAATTACCGATGCTATTCGAACTCCTTTATTATTTACACGCTCATAAATGCAAGTCAAGTAAATCTAAGCTACAAACATAAGAAAATATGAAGTGAAAACTACAATAGAAAGCTCTTAGGGAATGGAATTCCTAACCACTCTCAGTTACTTGGGTAATTGAACACTACTCTCGGGTAATTGAACAATACTACCTCAGTTAGTTATGGCATAATTTCTTTATGTATGTGAAACCTACTATCGTAGTGAATCAACTATACTTATAACTAATCCAAATCTACTCTTGTGGTTATGAAATTAGCTATAAGTTCATGAATTTCTATGAAATTACTATAAAACATGCCACAAAGGTGTACATCTACTTTTGTGAGTGTACTACCTAACCTTAGCACATCGTTGAACTAATATTGAATTACAACTATCATTGGTAAACCCGTATCTTCAAATAATCACAACTAATGGCCAGTTAATCATGATCGTAAGAACAAAAATGCTAAATAACTAATTCAAAGCAATAGCATTATCCTCCCAAGCAAATTTCACAAACAAATCATAGCAAGTTCATCCAACCCAAGGCATGAAACTTTAGCTAAACATAAAGCAAATGAAAATACAATCCAATCTTGTATTAAAACTAACAAAGGAATCAAATACAAGAGTTTAAGTGTTAAGAGAGATCAAACCCTGTCACTAGAGCTCAACTTCTCCATTTTCATCTCTCTTTGCTTTCTTGTTGAGCTAATACAAGAGTTGAAGAACAACCCACTAATTCTAAACTAATCCTACACTAATCTAACCTAGACTAGAAAAACTGAGGATTTCTAGTTTTAGATATACATTTTAACGGTGTTTTTCTCCCCCTTTTTCTCTACAAAATTCGTCCAAGAGGAGTCCCTTTTATAGGGAAAAGGAAAGGCTCAATTATTGTGCAAGTTGCACAAGTTATGCTGCTATTCTGATGGATTGCTCCTTGTTTCTGCTGAACTAGCTCTTATGCAAAGCACAACAGTTGTAGCCCTTTGAGATAGATTTTCAATGGCTCAAGAATCAAGTCATTTCGAGATCTGTGGACTGAGTTATGGCCAAAATACTAATGACTAGTCAGAAAGCATTGTTGAAGAAAAGTGTTTTAGTAATTTGGACTTTTGGCCATGAAAATGTAAGAACTGGATTTTGGTGCCTTCATAAGAATTGTAGTTCTTCCTCTTAGCTTTAAAATGGTTTAAGAAGCATTTCAATCCAAGATTTGTAGCTCAGGTTATAGCCAATGTACCAAAATATATCATTGCTGCCAATGCTTTTCTTCTTGTTTCTTGCTTGCATTTCATCCTTTGGTCCTTCATGTCACATGATTTCCACTTCAAATCATCAAAAATCATGCAAGTATCTTCTCACTTCCCTTCAAGTGATGATTGAATTATCAAAACTTATAAAAAAAGATGAAATTTGAGCACTTAAATCCATAGAAATGCAATTTTTCTTACTTAACCACAAAATGCAAAACTTAACTAAAAACCTAATTATTTGACTCAAATTTAAATGAAAACACACTAAAATACACAAAAACAACCATACATAAATATGCAAAACAAGCACTTATCACACCCCTCACACTTAAATCATTGCTTGTTCTCAAGCAATGGACAAAAATAAACCAAAGCTAATGATCCAAAGTAGTGGAATTGCACACAATAGAGACTCATGTGTTAAGGTACAAAAGAAATGATCATTGTGTGAACTTCGAATCCCAATTCTAGTACTCGATAATATATATCAGACAAAGGAAAGCTTATCATACCATCATTTGATTAAGTCTAATACCATGTATCATCCCTAATCTAATCATGCTTATCATGCAACTAGCATAATCAACAAATGCAAAGACTAAACATGTAACCTTCCCTTAGAACTAAAGCCAACAAGGACAAGAACTAAGAAAATTTTCACAATTTGATCACACATTTTGCTCTTTTTATTTTTTTTATTTTTTTCTTTTTCTTGCTCTTATTAAGCTTTACTCAAGTAGTGAGCTTGTCTTTTGATGCGAAAGCAAACATTGGTAGATGAATGCCCCCGGTTACTCGATCAAGTCACAAACTCTCGCTACATTACATACTCTTAATTCTAGTATCGTTTTATGCAAAAGTCGACATTTTTAAATGAAGACCCCTGGTTACTAAGTATTTCGAATCATTGGAGTAGATTTTGTATGATCAATAATCAAGCAATCTTTCTCTTTTTTCTCTTTTGTGAAAGACAAAACCAACATTACTTGATCCTTGCAAAACTAGAATGAAGGGGAAAATCACAAGAAAAGCTTCACATTCATCAATCACACCAATCACACTATTAACACAAACATACTAAGAATAATATACTTCATGAACTTAAAGAAATTTTGACATGATAAACTCCACTTTATAAGATATTACTTTTCCTAATTAAAAGTCTAGACTGACACAATAACAATCTCAAAGTCCGTTCATACAAGGTCATGTCAAAAAGTATGAAAGCATCAATTAAAATTTAAACTTCCTTCCCCCACACTTAAATTTGACATTATACTCAATAAGAAAGGAGATAAAAAGAATTAGAAATGATTCTCTTTATGTACTTTTGGCGTGATTCGACTAAAACACAACCACAAAACACTATTAGCAACAAATTTTTGGAAAAATTTTGGACAGAGTTTCCTCTTATAACTGGATGAAACTCCCTGCTAACAATCTCAAATTTCAACAATTTACACTTACCAACATCACCATCTATCCAAATTTTTAACAAATACATCAATTTCTGCATGAATACCAAGGAATGCATCCAATTTCAACCATTCACCCCCATACTTCAATTATACAATATCCTCAACGTGAAAAGGTAAAGGGAAAGAAAAAGGAATACTCCCCTAGCGTAATAGGTGATTTGTTGTGGTTGCACACCAAATCTCTATTGAAAGCACTCCTTTTGTCTTTATTCTTCAAACCTATAAAATAGAGACAAACACACTTAAAACACACCAAAGACATGAAACTAAAAATACTGTTGGATTGCCTCCCAACAAGTGCTTGTTTATAGTTATTAGCTTGACTATTTAACCTCATTTTTCAAGAAGATTTTGTTAAAGAATAATCCACCATTTTAGGTCATGGTGGATCATTAAAAGTTGACTTGATCACATAAGTCATATTTCTAAATAAGAGTAAAAATGGAAGTGACTTACCAATCTCAAGTGACTCATAGATATTACCTTGGATGTGCATTATTTGAGTACTCACCAAAGGAGATGCCATGAGGGTTTCTTGAGCAATAATACGTTTAGAACCTATAATTTCAACATGCTCCTCAAGAGGGGTTAACAATGAGTCGTTAAAGCTCACTTCTTGAGATTTGACATTAGCTCCAAAGGTACTATCATGTAAAATGGATATTTTCTCTTTGAAATTCAAATTAAATTCATCATTTGGCATCAAAATGCAATCCATTTTCACTTGCAACATGCTTACCATTCATGCTAGGGTCATTTTGCATATCATTAGAAGAAATAATTTCACACAAAACATGCAATTGATCTTTTATTTTATCAAAATGAGGAGTTAACTTATCTAATCTATCCTCAATCCTAGTAAAACGATCAGAGGTTGCATTAGCTAGCTTTTCCATAGCTAAATCAAATTGATTAGAAAATTTTCTATGGCTAACTCCTAAAATAGATTAGAATCATTAGCTAATGGCTCACTTTCTAATTGCCAAGGTAAAGGTGCATTAGCTAATCTTTCTATTGATAATTTTCAAGATGACTTAGATTCATATTGGATAAATTCGAGTTGGTAATCATAAAAACATGAAGAATTACTATATGCACATTGATTATCCCAACCATAAGTATAAGAATTACTCCAATTAGATCCATTTTAATCAAAATAAGGATTGTAATGCCCCAATTCATTATAATAACGTTCATTTTGTGCTTGCCTACATATATGAGTAGCATGATAACCTCCACACAAGTCACAAATCTCATGATAAGAATTGAAAGTATTAAAATTCCTCTTTTGTTCAAGCATATTTGTAATGGTATTCAATTGAACTTTTAATATTATAAAATCGCATTTAGCCTTTAAGTACCTCAAGCCATCATCAAATAACATACCTTCAGTAATTTCTTGGTTACCTCTATCCATGGAACTTTGCATGTAGTAACCATTCATTACCGAACTTCCACTCTTCATGCATTGCTCTTCAAATCGATCTACCCTCCTCATTACCTAAAATTATTTTTAAACAACTAAAGAGCAAGATTAGTAAGAAAAATAGGTGATAAAACACATACACACATTAAATACAAAAATAATAGAAAATAAAATTCAAGACTAACTCGACAAACACACAACAAACTAGACTCAATTAATACCCAAAAAAAACTATTAAAATGTCTAAACTAATAAAGTTACTCTTCATGCCGATATTGCCACAAATCTTCCCCGACAACGGCACCAAAAACTTGACGAGCACAAGATATACATATAATGATAATGCTCATTCCACATTTAAGTTTTACATTTATAACATTCTAAATACTCCACACGTGATTTTCCGCAAGTATACGAGTCGAGAGCAAGTATAGGACATTAAGGGACGATCTCTCAAGGAAGACGAGCAAGTACTGGTACTACTAAAATTTCTCTATTATTTAGACTATCAACGAATTAAAACAAATAAACTAAGATATAAATCGATAGATAAATGCAAATAAAAGCTCATTGGCTAATGGAATCCCTACCTATTCATGCTAGTGCAACTCCCTAACCAAGTGAGTATCAAAATCTCGGCTAAGTTATGGCGTAATTTCCTAATATACATGATAACTACTTTCGTCGGTGTACCAACTATACCTATAGTTAATTCATATCTACTTTCATGGTCATGAAATCAACTACAAGTTCATTTAGTTCTATGAAAATTACATGGAACAAAGCCATAGAAGTCACAAAAGTGTATCTCTACATTCATGAGTCATCCTAGGTTTAACATTTCTATGAACTAGTGTCAAATTCTAATTCTCATTACAGATCTAACACTTTTAGATGATCATAATCAATGGCCAGTTAATCATGATTATAAGAGTAAAAGTGCTAAGTAACTCAAACAAGATAATAGCATCAATTGGCCAAGAAATCAACACCAACAATCATAGAAAGTTCAACCAAATACCCAATGCATACACTTTAAAATAACATTACAAACACAAAATCCAAATCTTGCATTAACAAACTTAGAGTTCAATACAAAGATAAAGATGTGGAAAGAAGAAAACCCTTGTCACTAGAGCTTCTTGAACCTCTCATTCTTCATCTCCCTTGATCTCCTTGTTGAGCCAATACAAGAATGAATAACCACAACTAGATTATACTACACTAACCCCCACTAACATAAGAGAAAATAAAGAGAGTTACATTTGTTAAGGGTTTGTGTCTTTCCTCAAAGGGCAAGACACAACCCTTTGGTTGTTCTTCTTCTTTCTCCAAACTCTCTCTCCTCTCTTAAGCTAATTTGAACTCACTATACCCTCAAACTAGAAGAACTATGTAGTATATATTCTTGGTCTTCAAGATCCAATCTCTCTCCTCAATAATGCGTTTCTTTGTTGTTAAGAGTCAACAAAAGAAACTCCTAGATCCTCCAAAAGTTAGTACAAATTGTCCTTTTCTGTCTTGTCCAAGAAAAAGAAAGAAGCAAGAAGCATGCAAGTTGGCAACTTGCAGCTGCCAGGAATCCCTTGGATGAATCCTTGGAGCGATTCTCCAAGGGATTGTGCAGAACAACTACGAAAACACCATTCTAGACACAATCCGCGGCAGAAACCATCCACTTAGCACCACTTCATCTTTTCTCTTTTTGTTTTCTTTCTTCCTTTGCACCACTTCACTTAGCATTTGTTGTGACTCCTCAAGTTTCATATCCTCGCTCATTTCACATCCCATTAAGCTTGATCATTTTACCAATAAAAAACAAAGAAACTTTGCGAGTAAAATGATAAAAATCACAAACAATTCATTTATCAAGTGAAGTGCAATTTAGTGATATTAAATGGACAATTCATACCAAATATCCTAACAATCGACTTAAAAATAATACGAAACACATTCATAAAGATAGCAAATTTAATCATTATCACAAATCAAATAGATATGGATTGGTTTATTTTAAGTACACTTAATAAATTATTAAATTATTAATTTACCAATTAATTATTATCTCTTTAAATTAATATAAATTGTATGGTTCCAAAAATATTAATTTATAGAGGTTTTACTATAAATGCTATGTTATTGTTATTATATAAATATATTTGTATGAATTAAGTAATATACTATGTTGTTATGATAAAATGATGTAATATTTTGATAAAACTTCAAAAGAATGATTAATAATATTATTACTAGATCTATATAAATTGAACAAGTTAAATCAAATAAAAAAATAATAATGATAGTGGAGTGGCGTAGGTACACCCACAGAATAATGAGTATCTTTGAGATCGAATTCAGTTTAGTTAATTTGAACTCGAGAGCTTGATATTAATCGAGTACGAATCGAGTTTTGACTCAAACTGCTCACGAATAGCTCGACTCATGTGTAACCTACCCTTGCCGCAAAGTCAGTGGCCAGCTGACGATGCAAGTGGCGCTGGTTTCTTGAAAGAACCATTCGTATTGTTCCTTGTTTGGCTCGTTCAGCTTCTTTAGTTTTTCTTCTTTGCAAGATCCAATAATGCCAAAAACTCCTTGGCAACGTGTTCTGCATCAATCCCTCCCACATTTAATGAACTTGCTCTCCAGCTGTAGTTGTTTACAAAATCTTAATATAGCTTCACATTGGAAGGATCACACAAAAAAAAGATCTGCCGCATTGAAAGTCCGCCAAATACCTAAAGATTCAGGGAAATCGGCCAAATAAGCATTGGGATTGGACCTTTACTAAATTTTCTAATGTCCATACTCCTTTGCAGTAACTTGCGGAATAACCATCAAGTTAAATTTTGTAATTGACCACCATTTCTTACTTTTATTGAGCATCGGCCACGAGTGGTGCTCCTTTTCCGACACCTGCTTTACATGCAGAAACCAATGATCTATCAAACCAGACGGACTGACGTCTCTATCCACCGGTTCAACTGGTTTCCATGCAAGAAAGAGGCAAACACAGTGCACAAAATTACAAGATTCGCATTCAATTCAGTGGAGTTTGCTTTCGTCCTCCACCAACTGACCCCACTTGCTTCTCTCTTTCCTCTCTCTCTCTTTCTCTCACAATTTATATCATTGTTATGGGATCCATCATCGGTCAATTACTACTTCTAGTATCAATCAGTGAAGTCCACTGATCGCCACCGAACTCAGCAGCTAGGCTCTGCTCTAGACCTCCACTGTCTGGCCCAGCGAAGCAAGCTCCTCAAATTTCATTCACTAGGATCAACCGCCCTGAAAATGATTGAACTCCACTGAAGTCTGTGCAGTTGACTTGACTTTCTTCTTCTTCTTCTTGTCCCCTCTTCCTACTTCTGCTTACTGATTTAATTCTGTGGTAATTCAGGGGATCAATATGATGGATAAATGAGTACACGAGCTTTGAGTTACTGCGCATTCATTTTGTTACGGATCTGCTGCTTCTTTTGATTCTGATATTCATTTTGGAAATGGGTATGTGAATCTGTAAATTTCCGTGTACACATGCAATTAAGTGCGTGCATTGCGTCTAATTATTTGCGGAATGATTGAAACGTCATTGAACTGAAGGTTTTGATGACCTTGAATGTTCATCCTTGCTTTTGCTTGCTATAAAAGACTCGTCCAGGAAAATTAGATTGAAATTCGGAAGAATTATTATTAGGAGTGTAAAAAATTTTAAAAAAAGGCAAAACTATTAAAAAAAAAAGAAAGAGAGAGAAAAGCTAATGACATAAGTTATTGAAGGTGGGTTCCCATGCAAAAGGAGAAGGAAATGGAAAATATGAGGCAATCAAGGTCGAAATTTGTGTCCGATTATTTTGACTATTGAATCACCATTCTACGTTTCCGAGTGTGATTGAAAGTCATGACTTAGTATTACCCTGTAACTGAATTGATCCTAGGGAAAATGTAGGGAAATAAATAGAGAGAAAAAATTAAGATACGTTTAGATCATTTACTCAAAGCCATATTGGTGATTTGGAATTAAGGAAAGTTTGTCTTTCGATTTCAATATTCCTTTTTGAGTGTTGTTTGGACCACAAAAGAGGAAAAAATAAAAGAAGGATTATCCTTTTTCAAACTTAATGTCATTTGGATAACAATTAACAAAATCTATCTATGGGTTTCAAATTCCAAAGATTGGATTTAACCATTTTAACTTAAGCTAACACCGTCAAACAGGAGTTTCAAATTGACATTTCTGAATATAATAGATCCTCGATTGTTCAACGGTTTCACTATTACTATGTATTCCAGTGGAACTAGACTTATTTAAAGGTCTTGGTCTCGAGGTCACAAGTATTAGCTGAAATTGCAGTACCCTAACTAGTATGTACATCGCCCCTGTCAAATGTAGATATCTGTTGCCAAGACGCCTGTCTCTGGACTTAGAAAGTGATTATTTGCAATAAATTGCAACTTTAAACTCATGGACTGGCCTGTCCTTCTAATTTGACCACAGGTTTGTTGAGTGATCATGAAGAGGAAGAGATTGGATGAAAGTACTTATCCACTTGATCCATATCGTAAGCACTAACCAATTCCCATCTATGAACTTCATGCTCTCTGTTTTCCCGTTTATTTGGCTGTAACTTCTACTTAATTGGAAGTTCAGTTGACATGTCTATGTTATGTCATTTGACAGCCTTTGAGGCATATTGGTGGAGTTCTTGGCATGCTGTGGAACGCTTAAGAATTAAGGATGGAGCCATTACCATGCATGTAGTAGATAATGGGGAGGTGATCGAGGAGATGATTTCAATGTCAAATCTCCGAATGAGGTCAAGGAAAGCCACAATTAATGACTGCTCATGCATCCTGAGACCGGGCCTTGATGTATGTGTTCTGACTACTTCATCCGACACAAAAGACTCGAGTGAAGACTCGCCTGTGAGTTTTTCGATGTCCGATTTTTCTCGAGCTTGGATATTGTTCGTTTGTGACCAAGAATTTTATGCACCAGGCTGTAGGATTTAGTTCAGTTTTGCCCCTTCAATTTACACAGTTCACATTGAAATACTTCATCCATTTTCTCTCCCAATTTGTCTCTTTGACAAAACATAACATTCTCTTTACATTCGACTGAAATAGTTCCTGAAACAGGCTATGAAAACTGTAGACCTAACTGGCAATGAGAAAATGAAGGCTAGCGCAAGTGTCAGGCATATTGTCCTGCCTTGCTCTACTTCAGCGAGAGCCCAGCTTATTCCTGACATTATTCGTTGCTATGGCAAAGGAGGTCAAACTATTATTTGTACACGAGCTTTCACGAAGAATGAAATTTAAACAAAAAAATTAAGTTGATCAACAATCATTTCTTAAGAGCATGACATTATTCATGTGTCTATTGTAAAAAGATCTATTTTCAAAGTATTTGAGTTCTGTATCCTTTCTGCTGATTTTGGTGTTTAACTAAATTGCTCTAACTCACATATTCCTTCTATTGCTTCTGTTTGTTGCCTTCTCAATAGATGTGTTGCCAACTTATTTGCATACTCTTATTGTGGTATAGGTCTGGGCTGATGCCAGAATAAGATCTATTGAAAGGAAGCCTCATGGCGCTATATGTGCTTGCCATTTCCATGTCAGTTTCTATGTTAGAGAAGAGGCCGCTCTTACGTTGCAGAAAATACTTAGTAAAGAAACAACAGTGGTGCAAATTGATCAGATTATGATTCTTCAGAAACTTGAATCGGTACCTTCTGAGAATCAGCATTACCGATGGAGGACTTCAGAGGACTGCTCTTCTCTTCTGCTGTACAAACTTTTCACGGGAAAGGTCTGTTCTGACCTGACATGGCTGGTTGTCGCATCCGTTGCAAAGCAAGCCATCTTTGCCGTAAGGTCAGTAGAAGGTCAAATGGTTTATGAGGTCCTCGATGTTGATTGCAGCACCGATTCTGGCAGTTATTCCTATTGTGTGAATTTCAAGTTAGACAATGGAATATTGTCCCCCATCATTGTCCAATTTGTTCCAGGCGTTGGAAAAAGAACCGGAGACGAGATGCACACTGAAGCACCTGTTGAGATGCCTTGAATTAGATCTTCAACCCCCGCTGAGTTGTACGGGGGTCTCGCTGCAAGATTTTCAAGATTTTCTTATCACAGAAGAGCTATATTGAGAAGGTACTATCCAGATTTGGCATGTCTACAGCAAAGCCCTTGAATACTCCGAGTGCAGCGAATGCTCAACTATCAGTTACGCTCGCACCACAATCAGAAGCTGAGATAGAGTATATGGCTAAGGTTCCCTATTCTAGTGCAGTGGGTAGTTTGATGTATGCCATGGTCTGCACTAGACCTGATCTGGCACATGCAGTCAGTGTTGTTAGCAGATTTATGGCTAATCCTGGGAAGGAGCACTAGTTGGCCGTGAAGCGAATTTTTTGGTACTTGAGGGGTACATCTGATATTGGTCTCATCTATGGAGGTGATACAGAGTGTTTGGTTACAGGCTATTCAGATTCTGATTATGCTGGAGATGTTGATAGTAGGAGGTCGATGACTGGTTATGTTTTCACTCTTGGGCATTCTGTAGTTAGTTGAAAAGTAACTCTACAACCTACAATGACTCTGTCCACTACTGAGGCAGAGTATATGGCACTGACGGAGGCTGCTAAAGAGGGAATTTGGTTAAAGGGGCTGATTGGAGATCTTGGCCTACATCAGGATCAGGCTAATATATATTGTGATAATCTTAGTGCAATATGTCTAGCCAAGGATCAAATTCATCATGAGAGGACTAAACACATTGATATCCGATATCACTTCTTGAGATCTGAGACAAGGATCAAGGTGAAAAAAATTGGCACTGCTGACAATCCTGCTGATATGTTCACCAAGCCGGTCCCTCATAGCAAGTTCAAACATTGTTTAGATTTGCTAAATGTCCTAAGTTTCTGATGGCCCTTATGGGCATTCTGATGGTACTTAGAGATAATTCTCTGAGTACTTCTGGCACTTCATTAGTGCGTCTGTTACATCTTTTCGGGGAAGATTCAAGTCAAGGTAGAGATTGTTGAGATGCCTTGAATTAGATCTTTAATCCCTGCTGAGCTTACGGTATATATTAGTTACCATGTCTATTTTATTTCGGATCTTGTTTTGGGCCTATTTTTGGATCCAGTCCGTTTGGTTGTATATATATACACCTTATTTTAGTTTGTAAATTATTCCGATTACAACCCTAATAAAATCTGATTTTCCCTAAGTTGTTCTTGTCTGCTCTTGTTTGTTTTTCTGTTCCGCTGCATCTGTTATAACAAACTGATATCAGAGCTCTAGGTTTGTCCTAGGGCTCGGATCACGCAACAACATGTCTGCTTTGAACATCAAGATCGACAAGTTCACCAAGAGAAATAGTTTCAGTCTATGGCAGATCAAGATGCGGGCTCTGTTAAAGCAACAGGGTCTGTGGAGTCCGCTGACGAAGAAGAAATCGGATTTCGTTGATGAAGAGTCGATGAGTCTGGAAGAAAAGGCTCACTCGACAATCATGCTGTGCCTGGCAGATGATGTCACCGCTGAGGTCGCCGGTGAAGAAACTGCTGCGGGTTTGTGGGTCCAACTTGAAAGTCTCTATATGACGAAATCTTTAACCAACAAGTTACTCCTAAAGCAACGTCTGTTCGATCTACGTATGCAGGAAGGTACTCCTCTTCAAGAACATTTAGATCAATTAAATACAATTCTTCTTGAATTGAGTAATATTGTTGTTAAAATTGAGGATGAGGATGCCGCGTTGATTCTGTTAGTGTCTCTACTGTTATCGTATGAGAATTTTGTTCAGTCTTTTATTGGCGGTAAACATACAGTGACTTTAGAAGAAGTAAGATCAGCACTGCATAGTAGAGAGTTGCGCCATAAGGCGGCTGATAATGTTACAGATAATCAGGCTGCTGGGCTAGTTGTCAGCAGTAGTAAAGGAAAATTGGGAAAAAAAAAGTTCGGAAACAAGAAGCAATTCTCTAAAGGTCCCAAGCCGGATGATGTCTGTAACTATTGCAAGGAAAAGGGTCATTGAAAATCTGATTGTCCGAAGAAGAAGAAACAGCAGGAAAAATAACACGCTTCAGCTTCAGTTGCAGAAAAGGAAGTGGAAAATTCAGAAGAAGACCTAGCCCTAATTGCAAACGAACCAACACATCACTCAAATGTGTGGGTTCTTGATTCTGGGGCGTCCTATCACATATGTCCAAATAGGGAATGGTTTACAACATATGAGCAGATAGATGGCGGAAATGTCGTGATGGCTAATAGCGCTGTCTGCAAGGCTGTTGGAATCAGTTCGATTAAGATCAGGACACATACTGAAAAAATTGCCACACTGAATGAAGTCAGGCACGTCCCCAAAATGACAAAGAATCTGATATCACTTAGTACTCTTGACAGTAAGGGTTTCAGGGTTAGCGGAGGAAGTGGAGAGTCGTGCATCAGTAAAGGTTCATTAGTGGTTCTCAAAGGAGTTAAGCATGGCACCCTATACATCTTACAAGGTTCTACGCTAACAGGTTCTGCTGCTGCTGCTGTTGCATCTTCTGAAGATCGCAGGTCTGATATGACCAAGCTGTGGCACACTAGGCTTGGTCATATGAGCGAAAGGGGGATGCAGATTCTGTCTAAACGTGATCTTCTAGAAGACCACAAGGTCACCGATCTTGGATTCTGTGAACATTGTACTTTCGGTTAACTATATTGCAGAAAGTTTGGGAAGGCAATTCACAGGACAAAAGGCACACTGGATTACATCCATTCTGCCTATTGGGATCCTTCACGAGTTGAGTCTTTAGGAGGCTGTCGGTATTTTTTATCCATGATTGATGATTATTCAAGGATGACTTGGGTAATCGTTATGAAGGAAAAAGGTGAAGCTTTCAAGAATTTCAAACAGTGGAAGGCCTTAGTGGAGAATCAAACTGGAAAGAAGATCAAAAGGCTGAGAACTGATAATGGTCTGGAATTTTGTTCAAAGGAGTTCGATGAGTTCTGCAAAGATGAAGGAATTGCTCAGCATCACACAGTTCGACACACACCACAACAAAATGGTGTAGCAGAACGCATGAATCAGACACTTCTAGAGAGAGCACGGTGTATGCTCTTCAATGCTGAGTTCCCAAGGAGGTTCTGGGCGGAAGCAGTGAGCACGGCCTACTTCTTGATCAATTGTGCACCTCATACAGGTATAGACTGCAAGATACCTTATGAAGTGTGGTCTGGTATGTCCCCTATTTACTCAAATTTGAAGACTTTTGGTTGTACTGCGTATTATCATGTCAGTGAGGGCAAACTAGAACCAAGGGCTAAAAAAGGAGTGTTTCTGGGATATGGAGATGGGGTTAAAGGGTATAGAATCTGGTTACCCTCAGAAAAGAAAGTTATACTTAGTAGAAGTGTAATTTTTGATGAAAACTCCATACTTAACCCCCTTGTGAAGACTGTTGTTGAAGAAAGTGCAGGTGTTGATAAACAGGTGGAGCTACAAATCATTCAAAATAGTTTTGAATCACAACAGCAATTTAGTGATCATCAACAGCTATCCTGTGAAACTGAACCTCCTGCAGAAGTAGAGTCTCCAGAACCTATATCAGCAGAAAGGTTGGCACCTATATCCCATACTGCGTCAGAAACTCAGCAGCATGGTATTGCTTATGATCGTGCGAGGAGAGTGGGAGTACAAGCTCCCAGCAGGTATCGGGATTTTGTAGGTTATGCATTTCAGGTTGCTGAGGAGGTGGATTCTCCCGAACCCTCTACTTATAGAGAAGCTATTTCAGGCAGTGAGTCAGCTCAATGGCTTGCTGCAATGGGTGATGAAATGGAGTCGTTACACAAAAACGGCACTTGGGAATTGGTCAAACGGCCAGCAGAGAGAAAGGTTGTGACTTGCAAATGGGTCTTTAAAAGGAGGAAGGAATTTCTCCAGCTGAGGGCATCAAGTATAAAGCACTTGTTGTTGCAAGAGGGTTCACTCAAAGAGAAGGAGTAGACTACAATGAGATTTTCTCACCAGTGGTTAGACACACATCTATGAGGGTGCTACTAGCAATGGTTGCACATCAGGATTTAGAACTTGAGCAGCTAGACGTGAAGACAGCTTTCCTACATGGAGAGTTAGATGAAAAGATTTATATGACTCAGCCAGATGGATTCCATGTTCCGGGAAAAGAAGATTACGTATGCAAGTTGAAGAAATCTTTGTATGGATTAAAGCAGTCCCCAAAGCAGTGGTACAAAAGATTTGACGGCTACATGATTGAGCTAGGCTACAACAGAAGTCAGTATGATTGTTGTGTATATCACAACAAACTTGAAGATGGTTCGATAATCTATTTCATTCTGTATGTAGATGATATGCTCATAGCTGCGAGGAACAAAGCTGATATACAGAAGTTGAAAAGTCTTCTCAGTGCAGAGTTTGAGATGAAAGACTTGGGTGCAGCACAAAAAATTTTGGGAATGGAGATTTTCAGGGATAGAAGTCAGAAAAAGATTTTCTTATCACAGAAGAGCTATATTGAGAAGGTACTATCCAGATTTGGCATGTCTACAGCAAAGCCCTTGAATACTCCGAGTGCAGCGAATGCTCGACTATCAGTTACGCTCGCACCACAGTCAGAAGCTGAGATAGAGTATATGGCTAACGTTCCCTATTCTAGTGCAGTGGGTAGTTTGATGTATGCCATGGTCTGCACTAGACCTGATCTGGCACATGCAGTCAGTATTGTTAGTAGATTTATGGCTAATCCTGGGAAGGAGCACTGGCTGGCCGTGAAGCGAATTTTTCGGTACTTGATGGGTACATCTGATGTTGGTATCATCTATAGAGGTGATACAGAGTGTTTGGTTACAGGCTATTCGGATTTTGATTATGCTGGAGATGTTGATAGTAGGAGGTCGATGACTGGTTATGTTTTCACTCTTGGGCATTCTGTAGTTAGTTGGAAAGCAACTCTACAACCTACAGTGACTCTGTCCACTATTGAGGCAGAGTATATGGTACTGACGGAGGCTGCTAAAGAGGGAATTTGGTTAAAGGGGCTGGTTGGAGATCTTGGCCTATATCAGGATCAGCCTAATATATATTGTGATAGTCTCAGTGCAATATGTCTAGCCAAGAATCAAGTTCATCACGAGAGGACTAAACACATTGATGTCCGATATCACTTCTTGAGATCTGAGACAAGGATCAAGGTGAAGAAAATTGGCACTGCTGACAATCCTGCTGATATGTTCACTAAGTCGGTCCCTCATAGCAAGTTCAAACATTGTTTAGATTTGCTAAATGTCCTAAGTTTCTGATGGCCCTTATGGGCATTCTGATGGTACTTAGAGATAATTCTCTGAGTACTTCTGGCACTTCATTAGTGCGTCTGTTACATCTTTTCGGGGAAGATTCAAGTCAAGGTGGAGATTGTTGAGATACCTTGAATTAGATCTTCAACCCCCACTGAGTTTACGGTATATATTAGTTACCGTGTCTATTTTATTTCGGATATTGTTTTGGGCCTATTTTTGGATCCAGTCTGTTTGGTTGTATATATATACACCTTATTTTAGTTTGTAAACTATTCCGATTACAACCCTAATAAAATCTGATTTCCCCCAAGTTGTTCTTGTCTGCTCTTGTTTGTTCTTCTGTTCCGCTGCATCTGTTATAACAGCACCACTGTGCCTCTACGAGCCCATGGACTTGCGTCGGTCAAAGCGCCGCTTTGTGCAGCCTGACCGTTATTTGGGCTGTGATGTTCCCGAGTTTGAGGTTGAATCTCCAAGAATAAGGGAACGAAAGATGTGCAGATGGGATTATGAGGATGAGGAGTGTGAGGAAATGTAATGAAGTGAGTAAACTAACTAAGATCAAAACATGACTTAGGAAGCAGGAATCATGAAGGCGTGAATATTAAGAAGATGAAGGCGTGGGCATTAGACTGAGAGGTTGTCAAAAGCGTGACCAACGGATCACGCTTTTCCTGGGTTTCAGTTGCTATAACAGAACACTCAGGAGCAGCAACTTGCAGATGCAACTTGCAGATATAATCCAACACGTGTATTGTTTCTAGTGGCTCAGTTAGTATTCGGTTAGGATTTATTAGCTTTATAAGCAGGCTTCTCTGCTCAAGTAAGGTAGCTTTTTGAATTCATTTTGTCCAGATTCATCTGAATTTGTAAAGAGGAGCAATCCTCATTTTTCCCTCCCAATTTCCTTCGATTCTTTCCCCTACTCAGCTAGAACCATCTTTTCTGTTCTTATATTTGTTCACCAAATTATGTCAATGAAGAATCAGATTCATATGATTACTGTTACATTGATTCATTGATTAATCAGTTCATTACTTGAGCTTGTCCCTTTTCTATTTCCTGCAATAGTTCTGGCTTCTCTGGTTTCTGTACCTTAACAGTGGTATCAGAGCTAGCTACGAGCCATTGGGTATATATACACATACAAAAAATGACTAAAAATCAGGACGAAATAAGGAAGGAGATCACTGAGCTAGGAAGTGTGGTTAGGACTTTTGCTAACAGGAGTGATGGTCTGGAGCAGGCTGTCAGGATCATGGAGCACAGGCAGGAGAGTACTGAAAAAACACTCAAAAACCTGGATCAGAAGTATGAAGGTATGATGAACATGATGGCACAAATGTTAGCAAGGTTAAATGACAAGGGAAAAGAGGTAGAAGGCAACAGCTCAGACTCCAGTTTGATGCAGAAAGAGGACAACAGAAGGAAGGAGGAGCAGAAAGGAGCCAGGGATAGATCTGAATCTCAGGGTCCTAGGTCTTTCACTAGGCTACCTAAGGTGGACCTGCCATCATTCACTGGGGAAAATCCCAGGGAATGGATCAGGAAGGCCAATAAGTACTTCAAAATCAATGGAGTGGAGGAGGAAATGAAGCCTGAAGTTGCAGAACTCTACTTCAGAGATAAGGCAGATATCTGGTTTCATGGTGTATTCGGTGGAAGGGAGGATATTCCTTGGAATGAGCTCTGCAATGCACTATGTGAGAGGTTTGGAGACGGAACCCCTGAGGAAGCTATAGAGGAGTTCAACAAACTAATGCAGACAGGATCAGTAGCTGACTACTTGGAGAAATTTGAAATGCTCAAAGCCCAGGTAATGCCTTCCCTCCCTCATCAGCAGGATTGCTATTATAAAACATGTTTTCTGAGTGGATTAAAAGAAGAAATAGTGACTATGGTAAAACTAGCCAAACCAAAAACACTGGCAGAGGCTGTGGAAGCTGCCAAACTACAGGAGAGGAACCTGAGAGCATTGCAGAGAATTCACAAAACCCCTACCTACAACCCCAGCTACCAGAAACCTCAGCCTAAAGTCCCATACCAGCTAAAATTCCCTGACAAAACCCCAAGCTACCCCAAACTACCTGACAAACAGATTTCCAAAACATACAGTAACCACCCCAATCCCCAGAGCCAATTCAAAAAACTCACCCCAGCAGAACTCAATTACAGGAGGGAAATGGGGCTTTGCTTCAAATGTTCTGAACCATATACATTGGGGCATGTATGTAAACAGTCTCATTTGAACTTGCTAATATTGGAGGAGGAGGAGACACCAGGAAAGGTTGAAGAGGAAGAAAAGAAGGATGAGACTGATATATTCTGTGACTGTATTGGAGGGGAGTTGGAGAATGAACTCATGGAAGTATCTATCCATGCCCTGGCTGGAGGAGGTAAACATAAGACCATCAGGATCAAAGGGTTAGTTCAGGGGAGGGCCATTACTGCACTAGTTGACAGTGGCAGTACTCATTGCTTTGTTGATGAACAGTTGGCTAAAAGCTTGAAATTGGCAACACAGGGAGAGACTCTGACAGTTAGAGTGGCAAATGGGGAGAAACTTCAATCCAGAAACATTACCAAGCCTGTAGTATGGAAGATGCAGGGATATGAATTCTCACACCAGTTCAATACTCTAAGGCTGGGAGGGTGTGATATGATACTAGGAGTAGACTGGCTAGCCAGGAACAGCCCTATGGAGTTTGATTTCAGAAAATTAAGCATGAAATTTAGGAAAGGGAAACAACAGGTGGAGCTAAAGGGAGAGGACAGTACCATACAACTAAAACTCATAAGAGGAAGTAGGCTGCACAAGTGGACCAGGAAGCATACATATGGAATTATGGCACAGGTGTGTGCAGTGGAGGACAGGGAATCAGTACAAGGGCCATACCCACCAGTTATGGAGAAGCTACTGCAGGACTTTGCAGATGTTTTCCAGGAACCACAGGGACTTCCCCCTACTAGGGGCCAGGATCACTGCATTACTCTCAAGGAGGGAGCAAAGCCATTCCAGATCAGGCCATACAGGTGTCCCTATATTCAGAAGACAGAAATTGAGACACTGGTGCAGGAGATGCTACACTCTGGAATCATACAACTCAGCAGCAGCCCCTTTGCCTCACCAGTGTTGCTAGTCAAGAAAAAGGATGGATCATGGAGGTTTTGTGTGGATTACAGACAGCTGAATGACCTGACAGTGAAAAACAAGTTCCCCATGCCACTTATTGATGAACTGCTGGATGAGTTGCATGGCTCCAAGTATTTCACCAAAATCGACCTCAGAGCTGGATACTTCCAGATAAGAGTAAGGGAGGAGGACATTCCAAAAACAGCTTTCAGAACACACCAGGGACTGTACGAATTCAAAGTCATGCCATTTGGCCTGACCAATGCACCAGCAACTTTCCAAGGATTGATGAACCAGGTATTCCAGAAACAACTAAGAAAGCATGTATTAGTGTTTTTTGATGACATATTAATCTACAGCCCTACACTAGAGGAACATATCCAGCATGTCACTGAAGTCTTTGAAATTCTAAGGCAACACCAGCTCTATGCTAAGGAGAGCAAGTGCTCCTTTGCTCAAAAGCAGGTAGAATATCTAGGCCATATTATCTCAGCAGATGGAGTAAGAGCTGACCCTAACAAGATTAATAGCATGATGGAATGGCCAAGGCCAGGGAACACCAAGCAACTAAAGGGATTCTTGGGACTGACAGGCTACTACAGGAAATTTGTCAAGGGATATGGTGCTATTGCCAAACCACTGACCACCCTCCTCAAGAAAGATGGCTTCCACTGGGGAGAGGAGGCTGAGGATGCCTTCCAGAAACTCAAGTTAGCTATGTGCAGCACCCCTGTACTAGCTCTCCCTGACTTCACTCAACCCTTTATAGTAGAAACTGATGCCTGCTATGGGGGAATAGGAGCTGTACTAATGCAGAATAGGAGGCCATTGGCTTTTCTTAGTCAAAGCTTGGGACAGAGGAACCTGGGATTGTCAATTTATGAAAAAGAACTTCTGGCCTTAGTCACAGCAGTCACTAAATGGAGGCACTACCTTGAAGGCCATCACTTTATCATCAACACTGACCACCAAAGTCTGAAATACTTACTGGAGCAGAGGATCACCACCCCCCTGCAACAGAAATGGCTGACTAAGCTGATGGGGCTAAGCTATGAAATTTGCTACAAAAAGGGGAAGGAGAATGTGGTAGCTGATGCCCTCTCCAGAATAGGCAAAGGAGAAGCTGAGAATGCCATGACTACCATCATTATACCAGAATGGATGAAAGAAGTAATGGAGAGCTATCAGGGAGATGACTGGGCTCAGGACCTCATCAGGGGACTCCTAGCATTTCCAGGACAGGCCTCAGACTATAGCTATCAGAGTGGAATTCTGAGGTATAAGGGAAGAGTGGTGGTTGGAAAAGGGGGGGAGATAAGGAAGACACTCATCACTACCCTCCATGACTCACAACTAGGAGGACATTCAGGCATCCAAGCCAGCTGGCTGAGAGCTAAACAGTTATTCTACTGGCCAGGTATGTTCAAAGAAATCAAGACAGTAGTATTGCAATGTGACACCTGCAGGAAATGTAAAGATGAACGTGCAGCTTACCCAGGCCTACTCCAACCACTCCCTATTCCACAGCATTCCTGGAGTCATGTTACCATGGACTTTATAGAGGGGTTACCCAAGTCTGAGGGAAGGGATACTATACTGGTAGTAGTAGACAGATTTACTAAGTATGCTCACTTCATGAGTTTGGCCCACCCCTTTGAAGCTACAAAGATAGCTAGGGTCTTCCTGGACCATATCTGTAAGCTACACGGTATCCCTCAGAGCATGATTTCAGATAGAGACAAGATATTCACCAGCCAATTCTGGACAGAGCTGTTCACACTGCTGGGGGTAGGATTGAACCTGAGTACAGCCTACCATCCTCAAACAGATGGCCAGACAGAGAGAGTCAACCAGGTATTAGAAATGTATCTCAGGTGTATGACACACCTGGAACCTAAGAGGTGGAACACATGGCTTTCCTTAGCTGAGTGGTGGTACAACACTACCTACCACACTGCTATACAGATGACCCCCTTTGAAGCTTTGTACGGATCCAAACCTCCACAGTTAGCTCTTGGCCCCTATGAACAAGCCAAAGTGGCCACTGTGGGTGACTATATAAGGGACAGGAGACAGATGGATGAGCTATTGCAGCATAATCTGAAGACTGCTCAGGAGAGGATGAAGAAATATGCTGACATACACAGGAGTGAGAGGGAATTCCAAGTTGGTGAGTGGGTGTACCTAAGGTTACAGCCTTATAGACAATCCACTGTGATGATCAGAAACAACACCAAGTTATCTGCCAAGTATTTTGGTCCCTTCCTCATAGAGAAGAAGATTGGAAAGGTTGCTTACAGGCTTAAGCTACCTTCTCAGTCCAGGATACACCCTGTCTTTCATGTATCTTTGCTGAAGAAGAAACTAGGGGATAAGACTGCCCCTATACTACAACTGCCAGACACTGATGACAGAGGACTCATTCGAGTGGAACCAGAATCCTTACTAAGCAGAAGAACGATCAAGAGGGGAAACACTGCTATCACACAATGGTTAATTCAATGGTGGGGAACTGAACCAGCAGATGCAACCTGGGAGGATGCTGTGCAAATTAGGGAGAAATTTCCTCAATTCCAACCTTGAGGACAAAGTTGTTGCAAGGGGGAGGTATTGTAATGAAGTGAGTAAACTAACTAAGATCAAAACATGACTTAGGAAGCAGGAATCATGAAGGCGTGAATATTAAGAAGATGAAGGCGTGGGCATTAGACTGAGAGGTTGTCAAAAGCGTGACCAACGGATCACGCTTTTCCTGGGTTTCAGTTGCTATAACAGAACACTCAGGAGCAGCAACTTGCAGATGCAACTTGCAGATATAATCCAACACGTGTATTGTTTCTAGTGGCTCAGTTAGTATTCGGTTAGGATTTATTAGCTTTATAAGCAGGCTTCTCTGCTCAAGTAAGGTAGCTTTTTGAATTCATTTTGTCCAGATTCATCTGAATTTGTAAAGAGGAGCAATCCTCATTTTTCCCTCCCAATTTCCTTCGATTCTTTCCCCTACTCAGCTAGAACCATCTTTTCTGTTCTTATATTTGTTCACCAAATTATGTCAATGAAGAATCAGATTCATATGATTACTGTTACATTGATTCATTGATTAATCAGTTCATTACTTGAGCTTGTCCCTTTTCTATTTCCTGCAATAGTTCTGGCTTCTCTGGTTTCTGTACCTTAACAGGAAATGCCACCAGCACTATCAATTCAGGCTGACCACAAATATCAGAAGCGTGATGAAAATGGAAACAGGGATTTCTCTTGCAAAAGAAGATCAGACAAGAATATTCGTGTACGTGGAAGTGCAGACAGATCAACTGTCTCTAAAAATTGTGAAAGCCCACCAACTCGAGAGAAGAACAATCTGACCAATCACAGCTTGCTTTGGTTTCCTTGTCAATATCTTAGAGGGCAAATCAATTCTGCGTGAGTTAGACGCTTCAAATAGTGAAAATCCTGAAGATCATTCTGGAAATTTTGCTGACCTGATTTCCAGATATCTTTATGAAAATGCTTCCACCGCCAAAGGACGCAAAAATAAGGCTTCTGAGTTAAACTTCATGAGAAAGGAGCGTGGATTCGTGGTACAACGTTTACTCAGAAAAACATACAAGAGAAATGCATTTTGCATCCGTTCCGAATGGGAGAGTATATACAATATGAAGCCTTCTGGAAAGAAATCATTTAGTGCTGCTGCATGCAGAGAATTGTTGACAAGATGCATGGAGAACATTGACGTAACCATCAATATGGAACAGCCACCAGTTATTGATCAATGGGCAGAGTTCAAGTCAACAAAATTTCAGAACCAAAAGGAAACTAATGACAAAGCTGACGAGAATCATGAAGAGGAAATCTCTGAAATTGATATGTTGTGGAAAGAAATGGAACTTGCCCTGGCATCTTGTTTTTTTCTTGATGATGGTGAGGTATGACTTCTAAACACGCACATGCAAATCCTCAACAAAATGGTCAACCTTGAACTCTCCATATTTTTAACTTCGTCTGTGTCCATGATGATATTTCTTCCACTAAAATGTAAGAGAAACACCATGACGATTTAAAGATTTACAGGATTCTCATGCATTTCCAACTGAAGTGAAACTGTCAACTGAGAAAGGTAGAACAGGATGCAACCATGATTATCGACTCAACGAAGAAATTGGAGTTATTTGCCGGCTGTGCGGATTTGTGAGCACAGAAATGAAGGATGTATCACCCCCATTTGTAAGTCAATTAAGATTTGATGAAAGAGTTATCGAATATGTCAAAAGCATGAACCAATCTTTGCATACAAACTTAAACAACCAGAATGGTGTAGCTTAAGATGTTAGTGGTACTGTATAGCTTGTACAAGAAAGAATGAATGTGTTCCGAGTCTTTTAAATGGTAATCCCGTGAAAATAGCCTTGCATGCTTAAATAAGGGCCAACTGGATTTTATATTTTTTGCCTTCTTGAAGAAGGGCCAACTGGTTATTTGGATGATATGCCATTTGTCTCTAGGGACTAAATGAAACCATCATGCTGCCCGTGAACTCTTTTACGTTCGAGGTCACTTGTTTTCATGCAAAACTTCATTATCTTGATTGGTTCTCTGTTACTACCTTGGCAGTGGTCATCCGCAAGAGGGTTTGTACACTAGGAGCAAAGGGCTGAAGAAAATTCAGAGCATAAGCCAAATGGAGCTGGAGGCCTCGATAATTTTCATGTTCCAGCTTCCTCCAAGGCACCTTTATCAGAAGGAGAAGTGGAGACAACGTATGGGCCTTAATTCCTGATCTTAGAAGTAAATTGCGTGTCCACCAAAAGCGAGCCTTTGAATTTCTCTGGAGAAACATTGCTGGATCTTTAGTACCAGCCCTTATGGAAGAAAAGAGCAAAAGGAGAGGTGGTTGTGTTATTTCTCATACACCTGGAGCTGGCAAATCTTGTTGATTATAACTTTCCTTGTCAGCTACTTGAAACTATTTCCACGTTCTCGACCTTTGGTGCTCGCGCCTAAGACAACACTTTATACATGGTACAAAGACGTAATAAAGTGGAACATTCCTATTCCCTTTTACCAGATTCATGGTGGCCAAACATATAAAGGTGAAGTATTAAGGCAAAGATTGCGCTCAAATGCAAGTCTTCCTCGAAACCAAGATTTTATGCATGTCTTAGACTGGCTGGAAAAGATGCAGAAGTGGCTTTCCCATCCCAGTGTCCTTCTCATGGGCTATACCTCATTCCTGACATTGACGAGAGAAGGTTCAAATTATGCTCACCGGAAACATATGGCCCAGGTTTTACAGCAGTGTCCGGGGATTCTAATACTTGATGAAGGGCACAACCCAAGGAGTACGAAATCAAAGCTAAGGAAAGCTTTGATGAAAGTTAATACGAAACTCAGAGTATTACTCTCGGGTACACTATTTCAGAATAATTTTGGGGAGTATTTCAACACTCTTTACTTGACAAGACCAAACATTGTGAAAGAGTTGTTGAAAGAGTTGGATCCGAAGTACAAGAGGAAACAAAAGGGTCCAAACAATCGCTTCTCCCAAGAAAATAGAGCGAGAAAAATGTTCACTGATAAAATTTCAAAGCTGATCGACTCAAATATACCTGATGAAAGGTTGGAAGGTATAAATATTTTGAAGAATCTGACTGATGGATTTATAGATGTATATGAAGCTGGGAGCACTGACAATCTCCCTGGTTTACAATGCTACACATTGATGATGAAGTCAACCTCTCTTCAACAAGGAATTTTGGAGAAGCTTCAAAATCAAAGGCGTGTTTACAAAGGTTTCCCATTGGAACTAGAACTATTAATCACTCTTGGGGCAATTCATCCTTGGTTGATAAGAACAACTGCTTGTTCTAATCAATATTTCAGTGCGGAAGAATTGGAGGATCTTGAAAGAACTAAATTTGATGTCAAATTTGGTTCAAAGGTCAGATTTGTTATGAGTCTTATACCCAAGTGTGTGTTTAGAAGGGAGAAGGTCTTGATCTTTTGCCATAACATTGCTCCAATCAATCTGTTTCTTGAGCTATTTGCTACCGTTTTTAACTGGCAAAAGGGCAAAGAAGTGCTAGTGCTTCAAGGTGACATTGAACTGTTTGAGAGAGGGAGGGTGATGGATAAATTTGAGGAGCCTGGTGGACCATCAAAGGTTATGTTGGCATCTATTGTGCTGAAGGGATTAGCTTAATTGCAGCATGACGAGTAATATTGAGGATCCTTCTCATTGGCAAGCACAAAAAATTGAAGACGAACTATTGAGGGAGATAGTGGAGGAAGATCGAGCTACATTATTTCACAGGATAATGAAGATTGAGAAGGCATCAAGCGTGATCAGAGGTAAAGAATCATATAACATTCCATTACTAACGGCTGTAAAATAATTTTATGCAAATTTAAGAACCTGACCTTTTTCTGTCTTCTGTTTTCCGGCATCTTTTCTTTTCTTTAGAAGGGGAAGGAGGAAGCGTGAGGGGAGAATTGGGTGCATGAGAATCAAACTCTGGTTTCTCATTTCTTTATATACATTATTTTCGTCCGGTCCTTGATCCTCTAATGTAGCTTAATTCATCGCATTGGCGAAGAGGATGAGTGGTAAAATTTCTACCATCTCGTCTTGATTTGAAATAATCCTGGCAGAACTAGGTATTATCTCCATGCACGTTGAAACAAGCATTAACAAAACATAATAATGATAACAATAATAATAAAAACCCTGGAGTTTATATATAGCTCCTAGCTTCTATAATGTATTAACCCTTGACCTGACTAACCAAAGTATATCAGATTAAAAGATGAAAAACAAAGGAAAATTGTCAACCGCCATCTCCTTTACACACGGCAAAAGAAGTAAATTAAAATAAATAAATAAATAAATAAAGCTGATGTTTGGCACATTATCGAAGTTATCATAGTCATCTAACTCAAGTTCAAAAAGGAATTATAAGAAAGGATTAAACATCACTTCTCTGATAGAATAACTAGACTTTTTGAGATTTAGAATCATACGTTGCACAAGTTCATTGCAAAATCAGTAGATACAAGGGAGGGAAATTTCAGAAAAAAAATAAAAACAAAACGCTGCAGAGATTCAGGTTTCATCCTACCCAAGCTGATTTTCGTTTGTCGAGTTTCCATGCATGCACGTCAAATTCATGAAAAGAATTTGGTAGGAAATTTTCTACGTTATACGAGCCATGACAAAAATGCGACATGTATCTACTTGAGAAGGTTTACTGTTTTCTTTCTTTCGCACATGTACAATTGCGAGGACTACGTGCATGGATCAATTAAAAAAAAAACCCTAAAACACGATGGTCAAATGATTATATTATATCCATCCTTTTTAAATAAATAAAAAACTACTTTGGTAAATTATCTGCAAAGTAACACAGTTCACATAACATCAAGGAATCAATTGCACATGGTTAAAAACGTGCAAAACAGTAGACATAATAGAGTAGTATGTTCTTTACATCAAGCTTAAACCAAAGCTTATGGAAAAAGAAATGGTCAAAGTTTAATTGTTGGGGCAAAGTGTGAGATTTGATATGCAAAAGAAAAACTTCAAAACCAGTAAAAAGCAGTACGAAAAAGCTTTTAGGTTCAGTATAGGCCACCTGAGTCTCCGCATTTGCTTCTCATGCACGTCCAATATCCCAAGTCTCACGGATATATATATATATATATATATATATATGTATATATATATAGATATACATGATATGGAAAAAAAGAATGAAATTATTGCTGTAAGAAAACGTTTCTATACTGACTATTTCATGTTAAATACGATAAATTTTGGTATGATAAATGAATTTCCACTGTTTACTTTAATCATGTTTAATAATGGAAAAGCCTTGGCGGTGAGATAGTTTATTTGATCCTTATGATCACAAGTTATTGTCTAAAAGGGTCTCTTATGATCACAAATGAAGCACTAGGAACTGTTTGCTAGAGATGAATTTAATATAATCGATGACCAAAATATGCACTCTCTGAAAAACTCCGGCTCTTTTTTCTTTTTAATTGACCCCAGAAAGCTTGTGCCTGCTCATGAAATCACAGCAAATAAAAAATTTGGAAAAATTATAGGTATTTCTTTGGGCATGAAAAGTGGAAAAAATTTTGATGTCTTCAAAATTAAGCAATTGCGTACAAGAATCACTCTTTCAGAGAAGTTTTAAGTTAAGCATGAGTGAAATTTTTGATAACAATTTTGGATTTAACTTGTACTGCCCCACACGGAATCCTCAGTGCCACTTTTCCAGTGGCAATTCAGTGCCACTTCTATATTTATGCCAAGTGTCCTGTTTATTTAATTTGTCATGTGCTGTTTATTTAAATTTCTTCTACCATCACATGGTAAGTGGAATTGGCACTGAGTAGTGGTATAGAGGATCTCAACTGGTACTGCCCAGCAAGTGACAATTTAAGAATATATAAATCTTAAATAAAACATTTAAATAAGGAATATCACAACAGGAAATGAAATACCAAATTAGTGAAACTTAGGGTTTGTTTGGAAGGCAAGTTTTTTGCCTATTTTTTCTCATATAAGTTTTTTAACAATTTCATCTACCGTAATCTTAAAAAACTCCCCAAAATTTTAAAATAAACACACCAAATATACAAAAACAGACAAAAAATTTTTCCCTTCTTACTCATCCTTCCTCCCCACACCTCAATCTACCATCACCTCCACCGTTGGCAGTCGCCGACAACCACCTTCACGGGCATTGGTGTTGGGGCTGGCATTGACATCTCTCTCTCCTTCTCCCTTCCTCCCTTCCTCCCTCCTCTCCCCCTCCTCCTTCTCTTTTCTCTTCTCCCCCTACCCCCTCCCCCACCTCCTTTTCTTCATCTCTCTCCTCTTCCCTTTTTCCCCTTCTGGGTGGTGATTTTTAGGATCTAGATTGCGTGCGACTACAGTAGCAACCATAACTAGCATTTAATGGCCGAAATTGGCTTAGCCAAGATTGAGCTAGAAGTCGTTTACGGTTGCAATGATCTTGATTTTAGTATTTAGAACTTTAGTTGTGCTGAAAGAGGAATCACGAATTCCTAAAAAAAGTAAGCATAATTCAAATTGAAGAAAAAGAAAGGGCAAGAAAAAGAGATTGGCACAAGGTTGGCATTTCCGCTACAACTAGATTAGGTCTAGATCCAAAAGAGGGAACATAGTCTAACCCACAAATAAATGAGAGGACTAAGTCCAATCCAAAACCTAATCACTGATGGGGCACATAGAAGTCAGAAATAGTGCACACAAAGAGCTAAGTAAGCGTAGTTTAATCTCTAATCCAACAGCATAAACTTTTGATACCAACTTTCCTTTTTTGGTATTTTAGGGGTAAGAATTGTAGCATTTACCCTAGTGAAATATACGGAAATAACAGATCCATCAGCTAGTTTTACTTCTTAAGCTCTGAGTATGTACTTTTCTATTAGTTTCAAGTTAGTTGCTTATTGGTAACAAATGTTCATTTTTCACTTTAGCCAAATTTTAAATGTATTTTAAACTTTAAAAAGAACTTGGTTACAAGTGTTGTCATTTATATATCATAAATCTCACTTTCAAGTGTTGTCATTTAGATATCATAAATCTCACTTTAATCTAGAAGTATTCATCTACCAGCATATCTCTATTACAACAGTTATTCTTTCACAAAATTTAGGGATGTTTAGGTTGCAATTTCTCGTCCTCGTTTTTGTTTGTGAGGTACTTTCGTAAAGGTGGTCTTTAAACTTCCTTTTCCTAACATCAAGATTGCATGTGATAGACCTTCTAGTGAAGTGCCTTGGATAGCCAACTCCAATGGAAAATTCTCAAGACGATCAGCCAACCCCAATTAAATCTATCAAAGTTTACAAGCCTAACACACAACTAATCTTAATTAAGATTACAATGTTTGTAAATATTTTTAAAATTTTTAAATAATGATATTGTATACACCATTACCATTGGATGTATGACAACTCATTTGAATATAAATTTAAAATCCAAATTATGCTCATATGTCATACATCCAACCATGATAGTATATAAATAAAAATTTTTATTATATTCCTTCTAAGTACTCTATTTCATCTCGTATTTCATAGGTATAAATAAAATGGATACACATATAGAGTACAAAATGTACATCTTTCTTTTCTATTATTAATATATTAATAAAAACTCAGCAAAGAAAGTTAAGTTAACTTTCAAATGACTAAATATATACATCGGGACGTTTCTTAGTAATGGCTAGTGTGATTTATAATTTGAAATAGATTAATTAATATTATCCTTGTAAAATCTATGTAAAAGGAAAAAATGAAGGAGCTCCATCTAAGAACTTCTAATTGAGATAGGAATAAACACTATGTTACCAAAATAAAAAGCTAATTTTGAATCAATCCAAAGTTTAAAATAAACAAGGTTTATAAGATTAAAAAGGTCCATTATGCACCTCATGGCTATGTCATAATAGATCTTAACACTTACCCCAGATCGACTTCTTGATGATAATTGCTCTAGTGAATAATTAGAGAAAATGGATAGATGGAAGATCAAAAAATAGAAGAGAAATAAACTAATTATATAAATATCTTATTTGACTTTTGGCAAATTTCTTTGTATGTGTTGTCCAGAAAGAGGAGAATTCAATGATTATTCATTCACCGAAACCAGAAGTAAAAATAGTGGTAGATAGGGATCCTATAAAAACTTCTTTCGAGGAATGAACAAAACCAAGTCATTTTTCAAAAACAATAGCTAAAGGACCTAAGACTACCACTTGGATTTGGAATCTACATGCTGATATTCATCATTTCAATAGAAATACCATTGATTCGAAGCAAATTTCTAGAAAAGTATTTAATGCCCATTTCGGCCAACTCTTCGTCATCTTTATTTGGCTAAGTGGCGTATATTGTCACAGTGCCCGTTTTTCCAATTATGAAGTGTGGTTGATCCAACTCATATTCGGCCTAGTGCCCAAGTGGTTTGATCAATAGTGAGACACTATCACGGTTGGATGTATGATACATCCAAAATTTGAATTAATAAAGATTACATCACTATCAACGCACATAATATTTACTCTTTAACAAAAAAATTGATATTTTATATGCTGACAGTGTATACATCATCATCATTCAATGCATGACAACCTATCTAAATTTAAATTTAAAATCTAAATTTTGCTCATATGTCATCCATCCAACCGTAATAGTATATAAATTATTGTGTATAAGATTTACTCTTTGATAATGATTATTTTTTTTAGATATTAAAAGGAACTATATGAATTCTTAAGAAAATTACAACTAAAGACAGCCAATTATATGTTAAAAGTTTTGAATTGTGTACTTCAAGTCCAAGTCTCACATTTAGTTCTACAAGGCCATAATCTAAATTGCTGGATTCCTATCCAAGCCTCACATGATAGTAAGATAATTGTGCATGTTATTTATTAATATTTTATCTTAATTTTGGCAAAATATTATGCTAATTGATGGATTTTGCTTATATTTGGTGTTTTGTGTTGTTTATAGGACTTTGAAGTAGAAAATGGCACTTCAAGTTAAAATTTTCAGAAAACTATTTGCTCCAAAGCATGCCCATGCCAGAGATTGAGAAGTTGAAGATTGGACATGGGATTCATAAATTATCTCTGAAATTTGGAATTATCTTTTGCACGTTTTGTTAGGAGTCTTTATTATAATAGGGAACTTGTTTAGTTAGTATTTTATTTTGGGAAAAGTTAGTTTCAGATAAATTTTTGAACTAGATTAGGATAGGAAACAAAGGAGAAATTAATCTACGGTTTGAGAAAAAGAAGGAAGACAAGATTTGATCAATCACTCGGGAAGGAAGATCAAGGAGGACCTTTTCTTATTAAGCTCCTTCGTTACTTGATGAGAGAGTATCGTGACTAGTAGTTCAACCTCTCATTCGCACTTTAAAAATAACATTTAGTAGGTTTCTTTCTAGTTTTGCAAGTTTTACAAAACAAGACTTGTAGAAAGACTTTCATAGAGATTTGTGGCAGTGCTTTCTTCAGGGAGCAAAACTAAATTTATGTCTAGTTGAGGAGTAATCAGGCATAGTTTCATGATCAATTGTGAGATCTTTTAATTTTTTTCCTGTTCTTTATTTTATATGTTCATGAGTATTTAATTATATTCTGTATTTTAATGATTACTATCATTTGGGTTTAATTGAATAATTTGGACAACTATTCAATTGTCTGAATGATTTAATGCCAATTAAGACATCAAGTTCACAATACTTGATAGTTTGATATTAGTGGCAAATAACACAGTTTCACTACCTCACAAGTAGTCTAATTTGTATCATGGGAATAATTAATCTAGTTTAAATGAACTTGTATGTGTATTTGTTAACTAGAATTAGGTCTCTCTAAATTTTAAAATTGTAAATAGATTAAATCTTATGAGCATCTCTAAAATTATCTACTTTACAAGGGAAGTAGTTAATTAGCGTCTCTTGACTGTCGAGAAATTAAGGAGGGATTGGTAGTTCGGGGGTTGTTGAATTGTTATAACCAATTAATTTGTGAACATATAAGTTATTTCTGATATCAATGATCAATTGAGTGAATCGTTGCGAAGATTATTTCCTTGACTAGATTTTGATAATTAATTTATTCTATTGCATTACTTTATTTTATTTTATTATATTTTCAAAGAAATTCTATAACCTTTTCCCCCTCCAATATCCAGTGCATTTCTCTGTGAGTAATAAATCTACTAGTTCCCTAAGGAGACGATCCTACTCATCACTATGCTCATTAACTTTTGGGGAGTAGGTAATTTTATTTTTGGTGGTTTGACACCCACCAATTTTGGCGCCGTTGCCGGGGAACTAGTGCTTGAAATTATTTGTTACTTTACATTTTGATTATTTTCTATTTTATGCCTCGATCTTCCCATACAGGAAAGCTTGAATTTGATCCGGAGATCAGGAAAAGAACCAAGAGATTGGCTAAGGAAGCTAAATTGCGTAAGCAATAAGATTCATCACCATCTTCTCCTGGACTTGACTTTGGTTGTTGAGTTAAGCAGATCATTTTGTGATTTGGAAGAGGATATAAGGGGATTGGAGGAAGGGATGGTAGCTCAAAGGACTTTGAGGGAACTCACAACTCTAAATGTTAACTAGCAGCCATTATGCATCACATATCCTGAAACTAAGGAAGCTTTCGAACTTAAATTTAGTTTAATTCATTTATTGCCTACTTTTCGTGGTATTGTAGTTGAAGACCTACACAAACATTTGAAAGAGTTTCACGTAGTATGTTCGACTATAAAATCTCAATGTGTTATGGACGAACAAATCAAGCTATGAGCTTTTCCTTTTTCTTTAGCAGACAAGGCTAAAGATTGATTGTATTACTTACCATCGGGATCTATAACCAAATGGGAAGGACTCAAAAAGCAGTTTCTTGAAAAGTTCCTTTCGGCTTCCAGGGCTGCTAACATTACGAAGGACATATGTGGTATGAGGCAAACTATAGAAGAATCCCTCTACAAATACTGGGAAAGGTTCAAACAATTGTGTGCTAGTTGCTCACATCACCAGATACCCGATCAACTATTGATTCAATATTTTTATGAAGGATTGTCACCGATGGATAGAACCATGGTAGATGCAGCTAGTGATGGTGCTCTAGTCAATAAAACAACAGATCAAGCCACAAGGTTGATTTCTAATATAACTAAAAATTCTCAACAGTTCAATGCTAAGACAGATGGAGTGACTAGAAGGGTAGATGAGGTAAATCATTCTAACCTTGAAAATCGTCTATTTGAACTAACTGCTTTGGTTCGCCAAATGGCTGTAGGACAATTGTAGGCGGCTAAAGTATGTGGGATTTGTATTGTTCCCGGACATCCAACTGACTTGTGTCTAACTCTTCAAGACGATTCTCATGAACAGGCAAATGCTATGGGAGGTTTTTCAGAACCACCGCAAAGGAGAAATGACCCGTATGGTCCTCCATATAATCCAGAGTGGCAAAATCACCCCAACTTCAGCTAGCTTCAAAACCGCCAGGTTTTCCACAACCCTTTCAAGCGAGACCACTAGCGTAGCAACCATCAACTTCTAATACAGGTATGTCACTTGAGGATATGGTCAAATGCAACAAGAATCACAGAGATTTCAATAAGAAAGCCGAGCCAGCATTCGAAATTTGGAGACACAAGTTTCGCAACTTGCATATTCAATGAACAATTTTGAGAATAATAAAAGTAAACTACCAGCTTAGGGTATTTTGAATCCAAAGGAGAGTGCAAATGCAATGACCCTCCGTAGTGGCAAGGAAATACAGTCCTCGATACCATAAGCAAGAAAAATTAATGAAGAAAAATTGAATGAAGAGCTTGAGAAGAAAGAGCCTTCAACTGAAAAAGTAAGACATAAATACGATGTTTCTAAAATACTTGAAATTGACCCTCCTTTTCCTAGCAGGATGGCTAAAACAAAGAAGGAAAAATCTGAGAAGGAAATCTTGGAGACATTTTGAAAAGTTGAGATTAATATCCCTTTGCTTGATGCGATTAAGCAATTACCTAAATATGCAAAATTTCTGAAGGGATTGTGCACTAACCAGAATAAACTTAATAATGATGACAGAATAAGGGTTAGTGAGAATGTGTTAGTAGTCCTCCAAAAGAAGTTGCCTCAAAAGTGCAAGAATTCATGTATGTTCACAATACCATGCATTCTAAGCAACAAAAGAATAGAAAGAGGTATGCTTGATTTAGGAGTATCTATTAATGTTATGCCTTTATCAATATTTAAAATCTTAAATTTAGGACCTCTTAAGGATACAAGGCTAATAATTCAACTAGCTGATAAATCTAATGTTTATCCTGAAGGCCTAGTTAAAGATGTTCTAGTGAAAGTTAATGAACTTATTTTTCCTACTAATTTTTACATTGTTGACATAGATGATGACTATTTTGTCAATTCAGCTTTAATTCTCTTGGGTAGACCATTTATGAGTATTGTTAGAACAAAAATTGATGTGTATGAAGGTACTTATCTGTAGAGTTTGATGGAGACATAGTTACCTTCAATATTTTTGATGCAATGAGATACCTAGAGAATATTGAATCTGTTAATTATGTTGGTATTACTAGTTCCATTGTGCAAGCTAATTTTGAGCAAAATTTTATGGAAGATAAGCTGGAATTTGTGTTACAGCATAGCAAGACAAAAGCGGAAGTAGAACTTGAGGATGAGGAAGCTATACAAGAAGCAATTACGGCTCTACAATCACTTCCTGAATTTCCTGACAAGTTAGTTAACTCATTTTTGCAATTACCACCCTTGATTGAGAAAATCTTGCTTTCTGTTGAATAGGCACCCAAGTTGGATTTGAAAGAATTACCAGAGCATTTGAAAAATGCTTATCTAGGAGAGAATCAAACCTTGCCTATCATTATTGCAAGTGATTTGACAATGGTTCAAGAAGAAAAACTTTTATGAGTTTTGCAAGATTTCAAACCTGCTATCGGATGAACATTGGCAGTTATCAAAGGTATTAATCTTTCGATTTGTATGCATCGTGTTTTACTTGAAACATATGCAAAGCCAGTAACGGAGCAGCAAAGAAAGCTTAATCCGGTAATGAAGGAAATTCTTAAACTATTGGAATTAGGAATTATTTATCCTATTTCTGATAGCGAGTGGGTAAGTCTAGTGCATGTAGTTCCTAAAAAGATAGGAATTACGATTGTTCGAAATGAGAAAAATGAGTTAGTGTCGATGAGATTTCAAAATAGCTGGAAAATGTGTATTGATTTCAAAAATCTGAATGCAGCAACAAGGAAATACCACTTCCCCTTACCTTTTATTGATAAGATGCTTGAAAGGTTGCCAGGTAAATGTTTCTTTTACGTTCTTGATGGATATTCTGGGTATTATCAAATTAGTGCTACTCAGGAAAACAAACATAAAACTACTTTTACTTGTCCTTTTGAAACTTTTGCTTACCGTCGCACGCCTTTTGGATTGTACAATGCCCCAGGTACATTTCAAAGATGCATGATGAGTATCTTTTCTGACTTGATTGAGAATTGCATTGAAATATTCATGGATGATTTTACCGTTTATGGCAATTTTTTTGATCAATGTTTGCATCACTTAACGAAAGTTTTGAAACAGTTTTGAAAACGTTGGATTTGACAATGATTGCATTCAAATGAAACAATTTGGGCCACATTGTTTCATTTAGGGGTATTGAGGTTGATAAACTCAAGGTCGATTTAATTACTAATTTACCTTACCCTACTAATATAAGGGAGATTCGTAGTTTCCTTGGTCATGCAAGTTTTTACTAGAGATTCATCAAAGATTTTTCTAAAATTACACAACCATTATCTCGTCTACTTCGAAAGGAAGTGTCATTCCATTTTGGAGATGATTGTAAGTTGGCATTCAAGTCGAAAGAAATGTTGACCACAACACTAATCATTCAACGTCCAAATTAGAGTTTATCTTTTGAACTCATGTGTGACGCGAGTCAATATGCTGTTGGTGCTGTACTCTGACAAAAAAGTAGGAAGTGTAGCCATGCCATCTATTATGCTTAAAAAACATTGACCCCAACTCAATGCAACTACACCACCATGGAGAAGGAGCTTTTGGCAATTGTTTTTGCTTTTAAGAAATTTAGATCATATCTGTTGGGATCGAAAATAACAGTTTTTCTGATCATGCAACTTTAAAATATCTTTTGGCAAAGAAGGATTTTAAGTCGAGACTCATTCGTTGGATACTTTTATTGCAAGAGTTTGATTGGGAGATCAAAAATTGTAAAGGAGTTGACAATTCTATGGTAGATCACTTGAGTAGATTGATTTGAGAAGAGAAAACAATACCCATATCCGAGGTACTTCCTAATGAGCATTTATTTCATCTTAAGGGTAAGAAGCCTTGGTATGCAGATATTATTAATTTTCTAGTGACTCATAAATTTCCAAATGATATGAGTAAGGCTAAGAGGGATAAAATAATAAAATATTCTAAGTATTACATATGGGATGAGCCATATTTATGAAAAATAGGCTCAGATCAGGTCATCCATAGATGTGTACCTAATGAAGAGATTCATTCCATACTTATGCATTGTCAAAAGTGAGGTGACGATAAGTCACCATAGCATTATCCTAACGTGAAACTAGTAGGTAACAATTCTAGCAAAAGCTAAAAGGATATAGACAAGCTCTACTCCACTAGTGAACTTCTATGGGGAAACTGGTGTTCTTGTTTTCTTAGGCCACCACCAAAAGTAGTAAACATGAGGGTGGACTTTGAAGTGATAATAGATTCTTCTCCGTGCAATGCATTATCGGGAGTCTTACTATCACTTCACTTGAGGCTATTCTCTCTTTTGTCCATCAAATAATAAAGTTCCCTAACTACTAAACCTTGCATAGAAGAAGTGAAAGAGGTTCAAGTTGCTGCTTGGAAATGCTACGTTGCATCTCTTAAAGGCAAAAGAAAGAAAATTTTGTTTACTTGTACAAATTGGCATGCACCTAAAAAAAGGAGAGAAAGAGTGGATAGTCATGAAGTAAACATAGAAAAAAAGGGAATGACTCTGATGAAGAGCTCGAGCAAGTATTTGTGGATATCCTTGAAGAACATGAATGAAGTGAGTATGGCGATGATGACTTCACTATAGGAGAAAAGAAAACAAAGGAAGTTACTGAGGAACTTTTCCAAGTTATCAACTTCGTTCATCTAGTAGAGTATCTCAAAAGACTTAGCAAAGCAGTTCTTTTTGAGAAGTAGGACATAAGTATGAGAGGTTGTGTAGAGAAATCCTGGATTTCTAACTCGTTCCATTTGAAGTTTTATTTTCAACAAGAGCTTCTAACTCGTTCCTTCTAGGAATCCAAAAGTTCATGATGTAATCAACTCAGGGAGTGGACAAGTTTCATCATCTTATATCTTCTAGTTGATTAATGAATTCCTATTATATTCAAAAAACTTGTAAGAAAACTCTTAAAACTTTAGCTATCTTGGATTATTGCAAGACGCTATACTTAAATGAGATCTCGTGAAAATAAACGGACAACCCTCCTAAAGATGCAAGCCAAGTAGTTAGCCCTCCCGAAGGCGTAGACTACTAATCAAAAAAATATAGTCCTCTAAATGATGCATGATACATAAAAATTCATTTGGAAAAAGACTCCTCTAAGTCTAAACTTAGAAAAAATTAGCAAAGGGGCTAAAAGTTAATTCCAAATTTTCTACTACATTATATCATAGAACTCATATTTGGCTTTTTGTGGTAGTTTACAAAAAAATTCTTGTAGACACCAAAATTTTACTATTTTATTTTTCTTCATTTTATTCCTATTTTTGTTCATTTTAGTTAAATTTTATTTATTTTAATTTATTTGGTTTCATTTCTATTTCTTGAGAAAAATCATTTTTTTTAGAAAAATAAAAAAAAAAAGAAAAGAAAGAAAGGAATAGCAAAAAAAAAAAGAAAGAAAAAAATTTGAAAATTGCAGTTTTTGCCAAAAAAAAAAAAAAAAATTGGATCCACACACGTGTCACCATGGGGATGGCTCTTGCACCATGTTACAAGGGTCATTTCTTGGCCATTTTCACTCATTTTTCTTCCGTTTTTTCCTCCATTCGATCACTTCAGTACAAAACCACTTGGTATTGATCCAAAACACCAAGAAAGACCTGGATTCAAGCTAATCTAATGGCTCAAAGTGTCCAAGAAAACCAACCATCATCTACACCCATAATTCTAGGTTTTGGGGAGGATTTGTGGCTATAAAAGGGATAAAAAAACACAGCCCTAACAAGAAGGAGAGTGAGAGGCGGCTGAGCAAGAAAGAAAAAAAGGAAAAAGCAGCAAACCAAGAGAAAACACAGAGAAAAATTTTTCTGCAAAAAATTTTCCGACCAAGGCTGACTTTTCAGCCATGTTGCGACCACTATTTCTCTCTCAATATAGCTTATTTTGAGACGTTTTTAATTTCTACACACTCCCTGAAGTCAAGAGAACAACTTGGATTCTGAAATCTCGTCCATAAAACATCAAGAAAGCCCCCGAATTCGGCCCCCAAATCTGCTACTTCGTTCCACTGCTGCATGCCCGAAAACTGAGCCAGGGTTGATCGTTTGGCTCACTTGGTGATCAAAATCTGATCTCAGTTGTACCCCTTTGGGTGTGTTCTTTACATCTGCACCATCTATGTTCATCAGTAAAAAACTTTTATTCAGAAACTCTTCGGAAGAAACGGTTGAAAGTCTATTGAATCTGGGCGAAAATTCATCACTCCATCAATCTTGAAGTGGGTTTCTAGAAGTTTTCAACTTCATTTTCCAGCTCTCAGATTCATTTTCCTTCGAAGTTTACTACCTCTTCTCATCAAAGGTAGCTTCTTTTGTTCACTTTCTCACTGTATAAGCTTGAATCCTTCCAAATCCGTCAAAAAGCTGGTTGCATCAATGCTTGTTTTGTTTCCTTTTGATGCACATTTTTTTAGCTTAGATTTTTGGGTATAATCTTGTGTTAAATCTTGGAAGATTGAGTTTTGGTGATAGAGCTGTATAATTTTCTTGTTTTGGTTAGGAAGTTTTGATGATTCGTTTGGACTTTTTGCCTGCGTTTGATAACTCAAAAAAGTGCAAAAGAAAGCCCTTCTTCATAATTTTTCATGTGTTAAGTAGGTTTTGGGTGGAATAATTCTAAACTTTAGGGCGTAATTAGGGTTTAATATTTTTAGTTGATTTTATCTTGTTGGGTTTTGTAAGAAAATTTAAGCTTTTAGTTTAAGATTGGTTGGGTTGGATTTAGTAAAAGAGTTTTAATTTGTTTTAGATGGGTTTTGACTTGGGTTTAAATGCTATAGCCCATGCATTTTTCGGTTGAGTTTGAGTGATAAAAGTAAGGGCTTGCCTGTGTTATTTCTTTTGAACTTTTGGTTGGGCTAAGTAGTTTCTGGCCCAAGAAAATAAAAAAATGACCCAAATGGCCTTTTATTTCAAGAAGTCTGATACGAAATTTGCATTCGAGCCCTAGACTTTTGAGTAATTTTACTGTGATCCTAAAAATTTTAGATTACTTTCAATTAGGTTCCTAATTTAACTGCAATTTGATCCCTAAACTTTAGTTTTCTTTATTTTGACCCCTAATCTTTGTAATAATTATAATTTGACCTAAAAACTTTCTTAATTTTTGCAATTAGGCCCCTAATAGTTTGATTTCTTAAATACAAGTTGTTTATCTTCTTTAATTGTTAATTATACTTTATTTAAGTGCTTTATTGGTAGATTTCATGATTATTTCCATTTTTTTATAATTAAATTGGTGTCTTAATCATTTTGTTGTTTTTGGAGTATAAATAGGGCAAATTTCACCCATTTAACTACAACTTCAAGGGAGATGACTTCTTTTATTATTTTAAATTATTTTATGTGCTCTAATATGTTTTTTATGTGTGTAATTGCATGTTTTGAGTGCTTTTATTTTAATTATTCATTTTACTCATTTTAAGTTTCATTTATTTTATGTAATTTTTTATGATTATTTGAGAGGCATTAAAATGCCAAATTGTAATAGATAGGTGCTCAAGACATGTATTTAGTTAGCCTATGTAATAGATAGGTTTTAATTTTTGTTAAAAATATATTTAGTTAGATAAATGTAATAGTTAAGTTATTATTTTTTTAAATTCCCCCCTTAGATTGTAATTAGAGCTCCAAATGTAATAATTAGGTTTTTATTTGCATTTATTTGCTTGTATGCTTGCATGCTTGTGTGTTTACGTGTTTATTCGTTTTCATTAGGGTTTTGCATCTAGAAATTATGCTTACGTGTCATGTGCTCTATGTGTATTATGTGTTTATTTGCTTTAATTATGTTTCATATGATTTATTTGTTTGTAATAAATGCATGACGTCACCACACTAGTCCAACGGTAGTTGTGGTCATTCTTCCCGATTTTTACTAGTCCAACGCTAGTGAACATTTGTAGAAATGAGTTAGTCCAATGCTAGACCCTTTATACCGTCTCGCGATAGAATCACATTTTTGTGTGACACTCATCACATTTCATACATGTTTTTTTATTTTTAGCGTCTTTTCTCATCTTGCATGATATTTCCTCTATATATTATCTTTCTTATCCCTATGTGTGCGAAACATGACATTTAGACTTGCATTCCATTTAAAAAAAATAGAAGTAGGTTAGTTCATTTGTTTGATTAGGTTAGAAGAGTCACCCTTCAAATATGGGAAATGAACGAGTATGGCTTTATAGCCTTAGCACGGTCGTTTCCCCTCTTTAAAAAGGAAAATTAAAGTCACGAATCTTAGTCTCCCATACTTAGGGATGGCAATGGGGCGGGGGACCCCTCCCCCGCCCCCCGCCCCGTTGCCTATTAGTTCCCCCCGTCCCCCCGCCCCGCCCCGCCTTGCCCCGCTTCCCCCGCGGGGGCACCCGCGGGGATAATAAAAATTTATTATATAATTTTATTATAATTAAATTTTAATAAATAATCAAGTACTAAAATATCAACACATCACTAAATTATTATTCATTGTAATTTTACAATTGAAAGTCATAAAAACAATCAAACAGAAGTTATTTGAATACAATCCAATATGATGAAATAAATATAACTAAAATAGTCAAGTTTTCACTTTTAATACAAATGCAATCACTAATTCATTATTGTGTTTGTGTTTTTTTTGAGAAAAAAGTGTTATTCTATTAAGTGTAATTAGAAATTTAGTATAAATGTATTAGTAAATTTAGTATCACTAATTAATAAATTCTATTAGTAGACATGTATAATTATTCATATAATTGATAATATCAATTATATTACATAAACTAATATACATTATATAATACATCTAACTAATAATATCATTATCATAAGTTTATAACTAATTAACTTACATATTATATATAATTATATATATATTTATATATATTTTTTTTGTTTTGTGGGTGGCGGGGCGGGGGTATACTCCCCCGCCCCCCGCCCCGTTTCTAAGCGGGGGGAAAAAATTCCCCCCCGCCCCCGCCCCACCCCCCGCCCCGAGAGCCTCCCGCGGCGGGCACCCGCCCCCATTGTCATCCCTACCCATACTCATTGTGTTACATTCCTCTTCTTTAGGTCACGTATATTTATATATTGTAATTCTTCTTTTCTTCATGTCTCATCCTTTGCATATTTGTGACATCTTCTAAGAATCATTTTGGGCATCATAGTTATTGTGATTTGCACCAATTAAACTTTGAAGTGATATTTTGACGCTCTCGATATCTTTTAGGTTTAAATTTCCATCCATATAGAAACGACCTAATGTGATAAGTTTTATAGGTTAAATTAAGAAAATTATCGACTAAATCTCACAATTAACCTTGGTTAGGTTGAAAGGGTGTCTTAGGTTTGATCCTATCAAATCATTGCCTTCCTTTTCTTTAATCGTGACTTCTAAACTCTTTTCTCTTGTTTTCAAAGATCTGGAGTCATTTAAAAAGGGTTTTATCTATTTTTTTTTATTAAAAATACATTTTTAGGTGACTTGGTACATCTAAACTCGATACCAAGTGGCGACTCTTATTTTTCCTAAAAATCCTTTTTAGACTATTATTTTGGATCAAAACCGTCGCACTTTTTAAGTTGCATTTTAGGCCCTTTTTCTTTTGTTTATTCTCTAAAAATAAAAAAACTCATTTTCCAAATAAAAAATTCATTTTTCTAACATCTAAATACTTAGATTTATTTTATTTTTCAAAAAAATGGGGCGCGACAATTCTTAACTGAATAGATGGAACTTGATTTCCATGTGAAACCATAATATATTCAAGATTTCAAGTTACCTTTATTTCCATTGTATATCTTTTATTCAAGTAAGCAAAATCCTTTATGCATTACTTTTAAGTAAATAAACTCGATACCAAGTGGCGACTCTTATTTTTCCTAAAAATCCTTTTTAGACTATTATTTTGGATCAAAACCGTCGCACTTTTTAAGTCGCATTTTAGGCCCTTTTTCTTTTGTTTATTCTCTAAAAATAAAAAAACTCATTTTCCAAATAAAAAATTCATTTTTCTAACATCTAAATACTTAGATTTATTTTATTTTTCAAAAAAATGGGGCGCGACAATTCTTAACTGAATAGATGGAACTTGATTTCCATGTGAAGCCATAATATATTCAAGATTTCAAGTTACCTTTATTTCCATTGTATATCTTTTATTCAAGTAAGCAAAATCCTTTATGCATTACTTTTAAGTAAATAAAATTGCGTTGGAGCAAATCTTGTGCTTAATGTAATATGTTCTTAGTTTTATCTTTTTCCCTTCAAAGAAAACCAACTAGTATGGTAGAGGTTTAGCCACCCTACCAGTTGAATAACTTTTATAAGTTTTCATTCCTTGTTTCGTTGTTGTTTTGCGAGAAAGAAGATAATTACTTCTGCATATTAGGATTAAACGTTTATCATAAGTCATTGTTGTTTGGTATGTTGTGTATATGTTGTTATAGCAAGCCTTTCTCCTAATTCGGGTGAATGCTATCACCATGATGATCAAGTAATTGCTAAGTTTGAAGATCAAAGGCAGCGACAAAGCTATATATCAAAGAAATTCCAATCTCAGTTTGAAGATTAAAGGCAACAACACAAATATCAATGAAATTCCAATCTCTCATAAGCTAATACAAAGCTTTACCATCCAAAAAACCTATAAATTCATCATCAGAAGTTGCCACACCCTCAAATGGTGAATCCCAAAACCCTCATCCAAGAATTTGTTTTAAAGCTATAAAAATCATTTCGATATAAGGAATTTCACCTAAAACTACTAAAATATTGTCACCAGTAACTTTCATTGTACATAAAACCATAGTCATAAATAGTCCCTCCAAGATACCATTTTGGAAACCACTTTAGAGTTAAAGGATTTCGTACTGTTAGAGTTAAAGGATTTCGTAATGGTAAGAGGTAAAAGTGCAATTCTGGAAAGCAAACCTCGACATATTAGGCCATAGTATGACCCATGAATTTGACACCCATAATGTCAAGAACTTCATAAATGTCATGTTTTATTTATAATAGACCTTGTTTGTATGTGTCTATAATTAGAAACTCAAACTAAAGTACAAACTTTAGCCATGTATTAGTCCTTTGTTATGTCATTACCATCTTGATGAAAGATGAATTGTTTGTTTGAGCTTACCATGATTTAGATGTACCTTGAAATCGTGTAATAGCTTTCAAGATAACTTTATTAGCCACATCGGTCAATAGCAGTTTACAAAAAAATTCTTAACTGAATAGATGGAACTTGATTTCCATGTGAAGCCGTAATATATTCAAGATTTCAAGTTACCTTTATTTCCATTGTATATCTTTTATTCAAGTAAGCAAAATCCTTTATGCATTACTTTTAAGTAAATAAAATTGCGTAGGAGCAAATCTTGTGCTTAATGTAATATGTTCTTAGTTTTATTTTTTCCCCTTCAAAGAAAACCACCTAGTATGGTGGGGCTTTAGCCACCCTACCATTTGAATAATTTTTATAAGTTTTCATTCCTTGTTTCGTTGTTGTTTTGCGAGAAAGAAGATAATTACTTCTGCATATTAGGATTAAACGTTTATCATAAGTCATTGTTGTTTGGTATGTTGTGTATATGTTGTTATAACAAGCCTTTCTCTTAATTCCGGGGAATGCTATCACCATGATGATCAAGTAATTGCTAAGTTTGAAGATCAAAGGCAGCAACAAAGCTATCAAAGAAATTCCAATCTCAGTTTGAAGATTAAAGGCAACGGCAAAAATATCAATGAAATTCCAACCTCTCATAAGCTAATACAAAGCTTTACCATCCAAAAAACCTATAAATTCATCATCAGAAGCTGCCACACCCTCAAATGGCGAATCCCAAAACCCTCATCCAAGAATTTGTTTTAAAGCTATAAAAATCATTTCGATATACGGAATTTCACCTAAAACTACTAAAATATTGTCACTAGTAACTTTCATTGTACATAAAACCATAGTCATAAATAATCCCTCCAAGATGCCATTTTGGAAACCACTTTTGAGTTAAAGGATTTAGTAATGGTAAGAGGGAAAAGTGCAATTCTGGAAAGCAAACCTCGACATATTAGGCCATAGCATGACCCATGAATTTGACACCCATAATGTCAAGAACTTCATAAATGTCATGTTTTATTTTATAATAGACCTTGTTTGTACATGTCTATAATTAGAAACTCAAACGAAAGTACAAACTTTAGCCATGTATTAGTCCTTTGTTATGTCATTACCATCTTGATGAAAGATGAATTGTTTGTTTGAGCTTACCATGATTTAGATGTACCTTGAAATCGTGTAAAAGCTTTGAAGATAACTTTATTAGCCACATCGGTCAACAGCAATTTTCCAAAAGTTACACCACCTTACACACAAAGGGATTATAAAAATTCATAATGGTAAAATATTAGTTTAAGACGCATATATTTCTACCCTAATATGATTCTAAGTATCTATTAATTTTTCTTTTATGTTACTCTTGAGCTATTGGATGACAAGAAGCTGGTTACTCAAGGGAAAATTTATGAAACTTAAGAGGCTTGAATCACTGGCTGAACCTTGACTAAATCTTTCCCAAATTGGTTTTTCAAAATCTTTCCCAGATTTAAGAGGCTAAAATCTTTCCGAATTTGGTTTTTCAAAAATAATTGAATTGTTTTCAACTAACTTTTTGGAATTGAGAACATATGTCTAAAATGTTTGACATCCATGCAGACTAACAATACCATTTTTGTTGTGAAAACTGGCCAAACACGTAAACACATGAAGCTGCAATTAGTAATTTTGCCACCTAAATGATCAGATATTGCTCATTTTCCTGACTAAATTCAACAGTTAACAATTGGGAAGGGGAAGTGTAACTCAACATTCAACATGAGGTCATATCGTCTTAGTATCTGTTTCTGGGATCATTTTAAAGCATAGACTGTTCAAAGAAATTATTAAAGAAATCGTACGTGAATGAAGCATAATTGGAGATGTCAAGTGAATTACTGGCGGAGTCATGATGTTATACGAAAGAAAATTAATATTTACTTAAATGCATATTAGTGTAGAAATATATGTGCATTAAATTAATAATCTATCATTTTGAATTTTTATAATCCTCTTTACTCCTTCCATCCCATTGTTATTGTCATATTTTCACTTTATTGATGTCTCAAAATAAGAGTCAGCATTTCAAATTTAACACATGCTTTACAATCTTGTTATTTGAAAAAGCAACTTTTAAAATCCTAATACACAACTATTAAGAGAATATTTTGAATTCAAAGGATGCTTTTGTCAATTTATTGATGCACCTCATCTAGACATATGATTAACACGTCTCCATAAAAAATTGGATTTCCATAAGACGACTCTAATATTGGGATGGAGGGAGTATGTGTAGTGTGGGGAGTAATGCTTATAATAGTCTTCACATTTTTCAGGAAAATGGCCATTTTGATCCTTCATCTTTTGCATTTTGGCCAATATAGTCCCTTGTCTATCTTCATGACCATTTTAGTCTCTTATCTTTACAAAAGAATGCCAATTTAAGACCTCTAATGGAAAATTAGAAATTTTTAACAGAATTAGTCACAGAATTTTCTAGTTTCTCATTAAAAGTCCTACATTGATTCTATTTTGTGAAAATGAGAGTTTAAATTACTGAAAAGATAAAATTAGACATGCCTTGACTGTAATAGACCAAAATAGTCATTTTTAGCACTTCACATGGCTTGCACTTAACTAATTCCGTTAGAGATTTTCATTTTTTCTGTTTGATATCCTAGATTATCTTCTTTTTTTTTTGTAAAGATAACAAACTAAAATGGCTACAGTGGTAAATAAGGGACTAAATTGATCAAAACTCCGAAGATAATGTACCAAAATAACCATTTTCCTTTTTCTAAAATGGAGCATCAAAGTTGACTAACCAAGCTTTAAAGACAAAACAGTTCACGAATTTTTTCTTTCCCTAACTTACCAAAACAAGAGCTTTAAAGTTCAACTAGTTGTTATGTTATAGTACAAATAATTAATTTATGCAGAAGATACTTTGGAATGTGGCCATGCCAACTATCTCATTACTAACTAATTGTCACCTAGTGCATTGCACGGCATCTGTTTTGCTTTTATGTTTTCTTTAGTTTAAGTGAAACTATGTTTTTTTCCCTCTATTAATTTGGAGAATGAATCAGAAAGAACGTAGCAAAGACTATTATAAATAAAATGAAGAAATTTCATCAATACCTTTTATTACTTTCATCATATTCATCCTCCTTAATATACAAGGTGAAATTATTAAGATAAAAAATTCGATACCTATTAAGAAAAAAAATATGAAGACAAAAAGAAGAGCCATTACTAAACCCAAAGAATTTCGAGCAAAAAATATGAAGAAAATAAAAGTTGAAACCTTCCTAACGTACCTGCAAGTGCAAAAGATAAGAGATAAAAGATTTACATAGTTGTTTAACATGAAAAAAGCGTCCACGGAGGGCTGAGAGAGAAATTTGTTGACAAAAATTTATCCAGTACTGAAAAAGATAAAAATAACAAAAAAAAAAGACTAGAGAGAGAATAATGATGAGGTCTTCTAAGAGCGCCTATGAAAAAACTCGCTTTGTCAAAATTGTTGATATGTATCAAATGAACTCAGGAGTTCCCCCAAACACTTCACCAGGCTGAATTCTTTAGCCTAATTGAGGCAGAAAATAATTGTCCCCATTGAAGTGTTTCGAGAGAACTCTAGAGAACATCTAATGCTCTATTAACTAATCTATGCTTTTGCCCCTTGTTAGGTCACTTTATTTATAGGGCTCTCCTGTCTCCACACATGCAGTTTCTGCATGTAATTACTATTCACAAGCGACATGCTGTTTTCTGGAGAATTGATGAACCTAGTCATGATATAGGGTCAGATGAAAGATAGATAACCAACAAAACTTGAGAGGTCTTCTTTCTTCAACCTTTTCACTCAGTAGGTATCCCCTTTGATCTCTCTTTTTCAACTTTTTGTTCACGAATATAACGATATTGTTTGTCCATAGAAAAAAAGAATGGCGAATCTGTCAATCTCATGCATGTTAATTTGGCAGAAGCATACAACTGCTAAACCTAGTCAGCTAGATACAAAAATCTAGTAATTATCCATCTTAAACATACTAAAAACTGTGGGATTGTTTGTCCAAGCAATTCGCATCACTTTCTAGTTGCATTAAAAACCATAATTTTGCTGATAAACCTGGGAGTTAAGGATATGAGAGTTGGGATACAAGTGGTTGAGCTCTAGAGGGTACAAGGGTAGTAGGTTTATTCTTATCTTTTCACTTGCTACATAATTCTGACTAGGTTCAACCTAGAAAATCCATCTGGAGACTTGATTTTTAAGAGATCATTTTAGAGGGCCAGTTGTCCTAATCAGGAAGGCCACAAATGCATGCGTACAAATCTTATCCACTCAAACAGAAGATAATTATGGAATCAGCTACACCACTACAAATTCTCTGCTTTGCATATCTGCACTTCACTGGTTAATTGCCATGTGAATTCAGCAAAATATGCATCTAAAATCTATCTTTCAAAAAGACTGTCTTTGAGTGGTTGCGTTCTTTAGCCTAAATTAAACGACATGACAATCAAAGACAAATTTTGTATTACAAGAGGTGTATGGTTGATTAATCAAAGAAAAATTTTGTATTTTGTAAGACAAATAGGTTTGTAGGAATCTACCATTTTCATTGAGTAATGATTAATGAACTATTGGCCTTAGAACCACCATGAATCTTTTTGTTGCACAATCATTGATTATGTCTCGTTTTTTTAAGATCATCCTAGTTTAAGTCCTTGAGTAAAAACTCACCCATCTGACCTCCAAAGTGTTTTGAGAACCTTGAAACTACACTCTCTTTACCAGCCAAACTCTCCAAATCAACCTTCTTTTCTAGTCAATTAGATTATTTTCTACATATAATGACTGACAACCAAATGGCTTCTGATCATTTCTACATTTCAAAGCATGACCTCTTGGCGTACTTCTAGCGTATAAAATTAACCATTTGAATACTAACTGACTTGTTAGATAAGGATCCATTTGAATGGAATAATGAAGTAAATGCTGGTTTTCAAACTAGAACTGTACTGCACCAGTTTTAGCCTTGCTACATTTTTTTGAAACATTAATTATATACCTGTGATTAATACTTATAGTGCAATAGAATTGATGAGTACTAATTGACTAGCGATACTGCTAAAGCCATAATCTTCTTGTCAGAGTAATATTTATCCAAACACGGACATTACTCTCAATTAGTTAATGCCATATATTCTAATTGTTGTTTTTGAACTCATTATCCATGAATTACTCATTTTCTTTGTCTTTCTCATTGACAGAACAAGGTTTAGTCTACTTCTCTCATTGCCTCTCCAATTCTTGCCTTCCAATCTCTCTCCCTATTTCCTATTTCACAATTTGTTTTCATTTTGTTGAGACTTTTGTAGTATATGGTTCAAGATCTTTTGCATAATACTATTCTCTGCTTTGCTCTTGCTATTTTCCATCACTATTAGTAAGTGTTTCTTTTTTTCTTCCTTTTTTGCTTTTATTCCATTATGTTTTCTATTAAATAATTTCTGCTTACAATTTTTTTCTTTTATTCCATTATGTTTCCATCACTATCAGCACATTATTACAAATTTCATCAATTTGTTTATAACTCCTCCATGTTCCAGGTGCTTCTTATTATGAGTGGTTTACCTACTCTTGAACGGCTTCATCAGTTTTAATTGAACTTTAAATCTTTACGGTGCAATGGTTGCTTTAGTGAACAAGCTTATATTTGTTAGCAAGAGAAAAGGGAGGCCATTAGGCCACATTTAGTCATCCATATTAAAGTCATTTTTTTCATATTATAAAATTAGAACCTTGAGGGTTTACTATTTTTTTATTCATATTTTTTTTATTAAAGATCATGTAAAAACTATGTGATTGCTTTTATAATGTCATTCAAACTCAATCCTATGATATATGCAACATGCTTTATTTCTTTGAATTTTGCTTGTTTAATGTATTAGTGTGCAATTGATCTTCTTATAAACTTTATTATCTTTTCCGTTTTTCTAATTATTATATGAATCTTGATTTCAACATGTGTCCATATTTTCTAATAACTAGATTAAATTTATTTTTAATTGTGTTATGTTCTATACCTCATGCATATAGAAGGAAAAGTGTGTGTACATGTTTTCGGACTATTTTCATTTTAGATTGTTACTTGTTTGAGTTAAATCATATTGTATTTGTAAAAAAAAAAAAAAAAGCTTTTAAATACGACTTTGAAAATTAAAAATAAGAGTGCTTTAAAGTAAAAGAATTACAATCTAAGAAAAAATATGGTAAAAAACTCACAACCAAATCAATGAGTTATTAAAACAATAGATAAATAAATTAAAGAGATGGAAGAAGTGGGCAAGCTATTCAATTAACTAGAGAAAGGCGACAAGAAATAATTGGTGGATAATGGGTCCAAGAGAATCAATGAGAATATATGGTGTTGAATAGTTGAAGGTAATGTTGGTATTTGGATAAATATTGTTCTGGCAAGAATATTATTGCCAGCCGTACTAATTACATGTGGTATAAAATGCGAAAATGGAAATGTTTTAGTTGGAAATCAAAAAGTATGGCCCTTGAAGTATTTCTCAAATTAAGGGTGACAACATATGTGTTTGGTTGGGATCTAAATTTTTACCATCTAAACCCAACCCAAACTCAGCCTATAATGCATAGATAATAACACAAAATAGTATTAAGATAATAGCACATATATAAATTTTCACCCATTTATATGTATTTAGGTAATACCACATAGAATCTTGTATACATAATAGTGCATACATACATATATGTATATGCGTATAGGCATGTTTTGTATTATAGTTACTACATATATTCATGTTAACACGTTTATTTTTGGAAGAATCTTTGTCGTTCTTTCACCATATATTTTGTTAATCAGAATATACTTTTCCCCAAATAAGTTTCAAAACTATTAAAATTTGAATTTTTTCCCCGGACGACGTTTTGTAGAACACTAATCATGGTAAATAAAATTGGTCAATGACCCCGCGCTTGAAGACGATCAGTTTCCAAGGAAAATTGCTCAGATGAGTAACTTAAAGTTGTTGGACTTGAGGGTTTGAATCTAAACAAATTAATTTTGGTGTGGATCTAAGATGGTCTAATGACGAATAGATCCCCAAGCCCAAATCCATTTAGGCTCCGGTATGGGTTTTACCTCTAGCCCTATTAGAGTTTGTATCCAAACAAACTATATCTTATGAAGTTGAGCCCGAAAATATCAACCCAAACCAAGCACTAACATCCTTAACAAAAATCACGATACACGTGTGTAAAACCTTTATCAGGATTATATTGGTTGATGATATGTAAAAACATGCTAAGCAACTTATAAATTATGATTCGAAGGATATAGTCTGACCGCGGTAGCGATTGGTGTCGAATTCACCTAAACTCTATCCCAAAAAAAAAAAAAATTGTGTCAGCTGGCTTAATATTTATTGAAAATCAGACATAAGCAGTATATGGCACGCTCTTTTTGGCTTGGCCTATGCATAGGTTCTATATAAGATTTTAAATCAAGCTAACAAAATCATCACAATCGATGTCATCCCAGTAAAGAATGTGCATACAAGTTTGTATAAAATTCAATTCCGAATTTTGTTTGTTGAATACAATTATTGGATATTATATATGAGATTCTTCGTATTTGCAGATTATAAAATTTTTTCCTTTAAGAGGAATTTTCACAAGAGCTATACCTCTTCTTGGTAGACTGCTATGTAACTGGTTTCTTGGTTTTCTTTTTAAATGTTGCGTGATCATTTGCATTTGGTATGTTCATCTATCAAAATGTTAACTGTCAATCAAATTTGAATGCAGAACTCTAAGATGCCGTAGTGGACCGAGAAGGATTTTGGCACTGGGGCTAGAGGGCAAATATTAGTTTACCAAATCGATAAAGGGGCTTACCTCTACTTTTACAAAAATCTTTCTGGGACCGGGGTGGGAGAGCAGGGAAGCGAAGGAAATATAATGTAATTTTTTCTTTTAGTGTAAGTAAAAGGATTTAAATTCGGAACCTCTCACTTATATTTCCTACTTCCGTACCATTCAATCCATCTCACCTCTGGGAGTATAATGTAATTTTCTTAAAGACTTGTCTAGGAACTTTTCACTTTAGAATGCAGGAAATATAGTTTTTAAAGTCTTGGAAGGGTTAATACTTAATACCCCTACCTGGCACTTGACAGGAATTACCCCTTTTGCTTTTAAAATCATAAACTCAACTGGTATGTTGCAAGTCCAACTACAAAAATTGCAACAAAGGTTTCCTTTTTTTACTTTTAGCATTGCAACAAAGCTTAAACTCAAGAAAATTTATTTGTCTTTATTAATGAAAAATGTAGAGTTTCAAGATGTGTTAGCATTGGCTTCTTCTAACATTCATAATCACAAAGACACATCGTAACCTATAATATACCTGCGGCACGATGATCAAAGGTCATCAAGAACAGAAAAAAGATCAATGCCTTTGCCATCTTCTTGTTTTTGGTTTTTTTTTTTTTTTGTCTTTCTCGCTCTTGGTTAAGCTAGAATACTACATCCTACAAGTGTTCCAGAAGGTCTTCTTTATATTGAAACTTTACCCACCATAAAGATTTGATTATTAATGCCAAATCTTGTATTTATGGTATTAATCAAATAGCATATGTTACTTTAGTAAGTGAATCACTAAAACTGAGATGTGATTTTATAAAAATTATATCATGTCTAATAAGAATAGTAAAATAATTGCATCATTAATTGTGTATTTATCAAATTAATGCTGCTAGAATTGGTTACCAAATTTTCTCTCCACAGATGTTTTAGAAACTGTGAATGGAAAAGTTACATCAGGCAACATGCTGATACTTCAATACACAAGCATCTATACCAGTATTTGGATAACAGATCCAGTACATGAGCATTTCAGTTCATGAAAATATTTTACCTCATTTTTTGAAAATTATGATAACGAGTCTATGAACTTAAAAAAAATCGATGCTTGAAGGATTATCTAGTTAGTAGTGGGAAGGGTACACCCTTCATTGGGTTTAAATTAAGAAAAATTAACAGAAAGTTATTATATGAATTTAGGACCTGTTTAATGGATTCAAATCTTAATATATTCAAATGTGTCTGATAACTAAAAATTGAACATCTCATTCAGCACTTAAACCTAATGAATTCAGATTTTAATATATTTAGATGCATTTGATAACTAAAAATTAAATATCTAAATTAATTAAATGGCACTAAAGTTTTTAGGCACAATTGGCTCCCAATAACAAGTGATAAACTATTCACTTATTATTAATGTGATTTACAATCAAATGTATCAAATTTAGTAGTTAAAAATTCAATTAATTTAATAGATTCAAATTTCAGACTTCAATTTTATTAAACGCACCCTTAGAGAATAAAAAATAAATTGAGGATAGGAAGTTAAGGAAAATTAAAAGGTATTAGGACACTTGTTTAGCGAGGGCATTGTTAGGAAGCACAAAAATGTTACATCAACGTATCTGTTCTCACTATGTTAAAGTTGAAACAATGGTGTTGCTCTTGCTTTTATGGTGCCATAAAAGGAAGGTCAAGTCAACAGAAGAAATATATCCAAGAAACTATTGTGCATTATGTTGAAATTAAAATTGAAATTTGAAATGACTCATTTCAAATGAAATGCTGCAATAATATAGCAATCCATGACTAAGTTCTTAACAGATTATGACTTGGGTGCCAGCAAGCCTAGGATGTGTAATCCGTTGATTATAAATGCTAGATGACATTTCCTCTGATATTTCTTGAATATACCGTAACAATAACATTTTCTTTAATGATATCAACACTAATGCACTGGATTCCATCAAAACTTCAAAATTAAACGTGCTTAGACTAGAATAGTATAAGAAAGGATAACAATAACATTATACTAGGCCACCTAGCTGATTGGGCAATTAGGCGGCAGGATAGGAAGCATTCTGCATGGTAACACGCATAGTGGCAAAGCCAGGATTACTTTTAAGTGGAGACACAAATAAACTGCAAATTCCTTTTGATTCTTGAACATTTACAATTTTTCGGTTTGAACTATTGATAAGTGCATATTCTATGTGTTTTTAGTGTGTTTTATTAATTAGTTTTGGCATGCTTTAACCACTTTTATAGTTAATTAACTAGGATTTTAGTGAAAATATGCATTTTGTGATTTAAGTGGTAAAAATTGCATTTCTATGGATTTTAATGATGAAAACTTCATGTTGGCATGAATTGAGAAGATAATTGGATGATTGATGATAATTTGAAGTTATTTAAAGAAGACATGAAGTGCAAAACGTTTAAAGGAAGAAATGCAAGTTAAGATAGCTTTGACACCTTATGGTATTTCAGCCATATCTTGAGCTACAAGCATCAGATTAAAGTGATTCTTATACCATTTTGAAGCTAAGAGAAATATCTACATTTAGTATGAAGAATCAAGTCCATTGAGATCGTTTTCCTAGCTGAAAAGTCGAAATACAGAAGTGCAATTTCATAATCGAAAGCTGAAACAAGGTTCTGACTAGTTGCCTGTATTTTGGTCATTTATCAGTCCACAGAGCTCCAAATTAGATTATTCTTGATGCATTGGAAAGCTAACTCAAAGGACTACAACTTTTATGTTTTACAAAAGAGCTAGTCCAGCCTCTAACATTAAGAAAATATTAGTTGAAATTGGACCAAAAATAGAGTAAAGAGGAATTTTGCCTAGAAAGTGCAAACCTGCAAAGGAGAAAATGTGGGGTTCGGTCGCGTTTTCAAGTTGCATATTCTTCATTTTCTGCTGCAACTTGCTTTGCAACTTATTTTGCATTCACACAACCTTTTCAACTCATCTACAACTCTAAATTTCGGCTGTATTTGACCAAGAAGAGTATGAAAATTTGGAGAACAACTCTTGGTGAGTTCAAAAGCCAACTTTGCTAACCAAGAAACAGCTCATCTTGAGCTTTAATCCTCTATAAATAGCAGCCTTTGGAGAACATTTTCACAACTTTGGAAGGCCAGAGAAACTCTACAAAGATAAAGTCTTCACTAGAATTTCTTTTATTCATTAATTAGAGTAGTATAGTATAGTTAGTCTAGTTTTTCCTTCTTGTATTTGTAGTTAGATTTGGATGAAAATTTGAAGAGCAAAGATGGAGAATTAGAGTTCATGTGACAAGGGTAACTTCTGTCCTATCACTTTTTTTTTGTATTTGATTTCATGTTTAACTATAATATAAGTTTTGTGTTTGTTTTCATGTTTAGTTAAAGTTTATGCCTAAAGTATGGATAAACTTTCTATATCTTATTTGTGATATTTACTTGGTCAATTGGTGATATTATTTTAAGCAAGTTATTTATCACTTTTGTTTTTCTAATCATGATTAACTGGCCATTAATTGTGATAATCTTAAAGTGTTAAGTTTGCAATGAGAATTGAAATTTAACACTAGTTCAAGGAAGTAATAAACCTAGGGAGTACACTTGTGAAAGTAAAGATGCACCTTTCTGGTTTAAGTGACTTGTTTCATGTAATTTCATAGAAGAAATAAGTTTGTAGTTAATTTCATAACCACGAGAGTAGGTATGGTTCAACTGTAAGTATAGTTGATTCACTATGAGAGTAAGTTTCACATACATTAGAAAATTACGCCATAATCAATCAAGATAATAGCATTCACTTAACTGGTAACTTCATTTACAAGAATAGTAAGGAATTCCATACCTCTATGAGTTTTCTATTGTATTTTTTGTTATTTTTACAGTGTAGATTTAATTTCTTGCACTTATGATAGTCTAAATAATAAAGGAATTCGAAAATCACTGATAATTGAAAATCTTCCCTGTAAGTTCGAACCTTAATACCCTATACTGTGACGACTCCACTTCTCCTTAAGGCAAACCCTAGGGTTTCGGCGGGCCGCCTGCCTAACTCTCGCTAGGACTCGATACAAGTCAAGATTATAACTTAGAACTAAACAACCAATAAGAAACTAATATAAAGAAAAGTCACTTCCTTTGATAGTCATCCAATTGTACATCATAATATTTTCAAAAGTTACACCAAATTTTCCCAAAAATACGACCACCAAAAGTTGACTATATCATTTACATCCACAATTGGACCAAAAGACAATCAAAGCCAGATTCTCCAAAATCTTTCCACTTCAAGTTCCTGCTAAGGAAAACAAACTTAAAAGGGTGTGCTAACACTCAGTGAGGCCAAGAAAAGCAGGCAGCAAATAGGTACATCTAGCAATAATAACATATAAATAAAAGGCAACCAAAATATTCATGTAAAATCACAAAAGGAATTAAAAACACAACCAATGAAAATACGGGAGCTCTCAGGAGCTAAATCCACACTGCTTCATCGATAATCTTGATCCATAATTTCCAAGTTGACACTCCGTCAACCGAGCAAGTAACAAGTCTGTAGAACCCCACTTTTCACCAATTTCCGTCCACCGTTACACCCCCTAACCGGGCCCGAAAGTCAAAAGTTTTGATATTACTCGAGTATATCGAGGCAAGTAGTGTATGAGCCCAAGGTTCACCAAACTTCTCAACCAAGCCCTTACTGGCTTGAGTTGAATGGCTAGCCATTGGGTTTGGGCGTCCCCACGAGTATGAGTGATCGATGAGATTGCTCTCAAATCGACGCCAAGTCAAATACATGTATAATTATCAAGTACGAGCAGATCAATTATCAAGTCAAGTAAAAGAGAACGAGTGCGATAAAGTACACACTCGTCTCGACAAGTCCAATTTTCATATTCAACAAGAAGTAGTTCAAGTATTATGCAACAAGTCATGGTATTATACAACAAGTCATGCACTTGACACTCACCAGTTTAAAAAACAAGTGAGCAAGAAATTCCTTTAAAGTTCGTCGCCGGAATTCCTTTCGAATCCCTCTTGAGTACCTGAAGAAATATTAACCAACCATCACTCACGGATACCATAGGTTATCGAGCATACAAAAAAGAAAGTTCGTTTGCCTAGAATTAGGATAATGCATCAAAAAGGGTTTATTTCATTGAAAACAGAGATTCACAAATGAAGGTTTAAGGTCACAAGTTCAAGTCAAGTTAAAGGCGCTTTTCTCGCTAAATGATTGAAATAATGCTCAAAGAGAACTCAAAAGTCATTTTTGATTCATGTCATAGTAAGTAAATCTCAATTCCAAAAGAAAGTACCATATTTACTTTCGGAATGAAAATTGAGAAAAAGATAGATGGTTTTCATTCCTCAAAACTTCTAATCTCATGTCCGAACTTTAAAATATAAAGAGCGTTCACATTTTCAAACTAATGGAGTCAAAACTCGTCCAAAACTCCACTCATTTCATCGTAAATGTCAAAGCCAAAGGTTCCAAGTTTTGAGTAGAAAACTAGTTAAAATTCTCCAAGATTTTCTCTAGTTAAAACGCTCCACTTTTAAAGTTAAATGTCATGGAAATGAAGGGTATAAGCCTAGGGACTGAAATCCATAACTCAAGTATAAAATGAAGTGCTATTAACCAAGGAAGTTAAACAACCAAGTAAACACATTAAGAGAGGTTTAATTCTTTAGAAACTAAGATTTAAAATGAAAGTTTAAAGCTCAAAAAAACCTTGTATCCGACCATGAAATTAACTTAAAACAAGCCAACAATCACAAAGGAAGGTTGGAAGTGCTTAAAAGAGTACTTTGTATGAAACCAGAAATTTCCAGTTTAGTGCGACACTAATTGGAAAAATCATATCTCAAGCTACGTAAGTCCAAAAGTTGGGAACTTTATACCGTTGGAAACTAGACTCAAGGAACTAAAACTCTCTAGAAGATACTTTTCTTAGACTCCAATCCGAATTCACTCAAATTTTAGCTCAAAATCACTGTTCCAGACAGGACAGGGCAAAACAGGCTTGCAATTTTAGTAAAGTTTGGAAATTCGGTAAAATTCGTAGGAATGGAATCAACCCTTGAAATTTATACTGCTAATAGAGTTTGAAATTTAGTTTCAAATGCAACAAACAGAACCCAATTCGGACCTTTCTACATCAAGATACAATGGTTTTAAGAAAGCTGAATTTTGGAACCTGTTACACTAAATTTCCAGTTTTGAAGGCTTAAGAGTTTCAAAATCTGATCATAACTAGAGCTACACAACTCAAAATTTAGTGTTTTTTGTGGCATTGAAAACTAGATTCAAAATTCTACAAATTACTAGAAGGAACTGTCTTAAAATTCGTTTCGCAAGATAGGTAAAATTGAGCTACAAACTGCAGCTAGGACTGTTTCTCGGATGAAAGCAGTGAAGAAATTCAGTCATATTTGCTGGTTCACTATGGCTCATAGGAAATGAATTTGGAGGTGCATTTTATACTGACAGAAAGCTCTCGAGTCTAGTTTTGGCTGCCACAAACGGCACTCAATTTCAACTCCCAGACAAAAAGTTATGACCCAAAACGTGAACACTGGTCGGTGCTCCTGGTCAGAAAATTTCCATATTTCTTCCTCACCTAAACCCTACTTTAACTCAACCAATTGTAAAGCTTTTTGGGAGATTTTTAACACACATAAACACATCATATAACAAACATTATAGCACCAAAATAACATCAAATTTTGAAATTAATATGAGGGTTTCATCAAGCCAAATTTCGGACAGCAAGCATCCTTCATCTTCTAGTTTTCTTTTCCAACTTTCCAACTAAAACTAAGCCATATCTTCTAAAAATAAGCATCAAACAAGCAAGTAAATATACAAAATCCTCAAGGCCTCTACCTATAAAGTCACCTCAAGTCTTCTATCTAATGTCAAGGTTCTTGTGAACCCATCAACAACCCAACAACTAACTAGCTAGACTAACTAATCTATCCATAAGTTGAAGGAAAAGATGAGAGCTTTAGGAGTTTTACCTTTCTTCCAAGAATGAAGAACAACCACTAGTATAAGCTCTTGAATCACCAAAGTTTCTACCTTGTTCAAGTCACCTTCCTAGCTTGTATGAAGAACCAAGGAAAGAAGCAAGTGTGGAGAGTTTTCTTGGAGCAACAATGGAAGAAGCTAGCTGAATTTTTTGGGGAGGAAATGGGGGAGGGGAGTCTGCCAAGGTGAGGAGAAGAAGAGAAGGGTTTTGGGTGGTAGTTGGTGATTTGATTGAGTGACAAGAATAATGACATAAAGGTGTTCTTGACCCCAAAAGTCAACAATTGTTTAGTGAGCAATTAGTGTTCCTAATTGAGTTTAATTTAACTTACTCACCTCTAATCCCTCAGTTAATTTTTTTTAGTCTACTATTGATCATTCTTAATTCTCCAAGATTAATGTACTCTCGGTCCGAATTTGCCTCAAAAAACGTGCATTGGCTATTTCTCGCTAAACAAGCCGCAGAAAAATTAAATTCGCTAACGAAACGTTTTAAAAATATAAATGAGACATTGTTCCATACAAATGGATTTAAAATGGATGAAATAAATTATTCGGAGTAAACGGGTAAATAAATAATTAAATAAGCCAGTAAAATAAAAATAAAAGTAAGTAAAATAAAAAATTCGGGTCCTCACATATACTCAATCGCGACTCGTATACTTGGAAAAAATCGCGTGTGGGGTATTTAGAATTTATAAATGTAAAATTTGACTGTGAAATGAGTTTATTGTTATATGTGTATCCCGCGTTGGTCAACTATGAATCAACCAATAATTCTTTTAGAGCAACGGAATAACTGTAATAAGCATGTTCACCCTAGAGCTTTTATTATCTTTTTTTCCCTAAAGATTGCAAATGGCAAAGATTTTTTTCTTCGAAAGTACTTGATTTAAATGAATATCTTACTTGAAGCAATGGGCTAATAAAGAGACGTGTACATTATTTGACATGAAATTATATAGTTACAGGACATTTTACTACATCGTGCTCCCACAAACAAATTGATTATGGTGTGGAAGAAAGAATTTATCATACATATACTTCATTGCTAGAAATCTGAAAATTTTATTAGATGGAAGATGGTGCATCTCCAACAATTGTCGAAGAAGAAAAGATGGTAGAGAAGATTTCCATATACGTCTGATGTAGAACAAGCATTCCCGGCGAATAATTGAGCAGCCACTTTTGGATCCCTAGGATGTCCAATTGGCCTCACAAGTCCCAAGTAATAAAATTCTATAGATTAACAAAGATACCATATAGCAGAAGTCCAATTGGCTGATATTTTTAAGCATATGTTGATGATGTATGTGTGTTAATTATACAGATACTGCACGATTTTATTTTATTTTTTTGCTTTTTTAGCAGGGAATTTTTTTTAATTTTTTTTTCTAACAGGGGAGGGGTAGGATTCAAAAAGCAGAAAGGAGGAAGGGAGGTTAGAATCCAGGACCTCTAATTTCTAAGCACCTCAATTTTAGTCACTAAACCTTGGTGGATTTATGTAACGCATTAGTAGGAATTTGTTTCAGAACTTTTTTCCTTGAAATCAAGTTGCTTCTGCCGTGCATTATGTGCTAGTGTGTTAGCAAAGATAACTTAATATATTATTATATAAAAAAAAAAAGATAACTTAATATATATTTTTTAATCTTTCTATCCCTCCTTACACTCTTTCCATCTCTAATCGTCAGGTATCAAATTCAAATCATTTTACCCTCACATCCCTCCCCACACTCTTTTCACCACAACTATCAAGTATAAACTTCGAACCTCGAACCTCACAGAGAGAACTCTAAAAATTTAGCTTTTTTATTTTTGTACCTCTTTTTTTTTCCTGTTTTCACAAGATTGTTCTATGATTGAGGGTATTTATGGTAACAAACAGGTACTGTATTTTGGCGGATGGCTGATTGCCCTACTTGTAATAAAACAACTTAAAAGAAGAACAGAAATCAAGATTCTAATTTTTCCCCACTGGACAACATTGAGATTTCCATTTTGCAAAATTAAAAGAATTAGCATTTTTTAGTATCCGTTAGCACATTTAAGGTAGACCTAACATATGACGTCAATACACACAATTACAATTAGGGTTAATTTCATATACCTCCCCTAAAGTTTTTGACAATTGCAGAAAGCTCCCCTCAAGTTCTAAAAATTACACCTACCTCCCCTATTTTCACTACTTAAGTAACATTTTAACCCCAAAAGGCTATACTTTTTCTCAAAATTCCTATAATGCCCTTGAGTTACAATTCACAATAAAAATGTAAAGGAAAAAATGGTTCACAGTCTCTATTTCGTTTATCTTTACTTGCTATCACTATTACCTACTCATCAATATCCAAATCACTATTAAATAAATACTTATCTTTGTTTTAATGTTTCTCTTTTACCTAAAAATTTATAATGTAGACTATTGTATCAACTATAAACGCTATATCAGATACACAAAAACTTATCTACCATCTCATATCAATATCAGATTTTACTTAATACACAACAATATTCATCAATATCCCTAAATTTTAATTCTATGGCTGTCACCTTTTTAATACAAAATAATTTAACTTATCACTACTAATGTCAATATCCAATATATTCCATTAGCACGGAGCTCAAAATCAATCAAATTCTCTTTATAGGAATAACATCAATAATTGTAAATAAAAAATAGAAATACAATGTAGTTATAAATATATACCAAGAACATTTTTTTTTCATGACAACCATAACAGCATAACCTATATTTAGTTTCTATCCCACTTCCTATCCTTAATTTTTATGTTTTTTTATTATTGTAACTATCTTCATCTCCATCTAGTTTGATAATGAAATTAGCACTCAATTTGTCATTTGACAATTGCAATTTGCTAATGCCTATAAAAAATTGGAAACAAAAATGGGCCCAAGGAAACTATTTAATAATAATGAAAAATTGAGAATTGGGAATAGATACCAAAATATGTAAGTATTGGTGGTTTGTGTGTACGGTGATTTTATTAGTAACGATAGTACATATTTGGTTAATAATAATAAATAAATAAGTTTGAAATGAAAATAGATGTAGGAGGAAGAGCATAGATAGTTAAATATGAAAGACTGTAGTTTGAATTATTGGTTGATAATAGATGAGAGAACTTTAATATTTGATAGAGTTTTTCAATGATTTGACAATTAATGAAAGGCATTTTTGTCTTTTTATTACACTAAGGGAGGTCTCCGTAATTATGTAAATCTCAAGAGAGCCAAATGAAATTGTTAAAAATCTCAGGGGAGGTTTCTGAAATTATCCCTTACAATTATTGCACTCCTATATTTATATGCTTTCTTAAATTAGCTACACTTTTTTAACAAAACTAATATCTCCGCTCTTATTCAGTGCCTTGTGCTCATATTTGAAATCGTGGAACCTGCTTGTATGAATTTTTACAATGTCAATGTATAATAAATTAATCATAATTAAAATGCTATAGTTCAAGGAACAAAGTAGCTTTTTTTCCCTTTTTTCGTAAGTGGGAGGTTTTGAATTCAAAATCTTCTACTTTACAATTTTTCCTACCTCACTGCTCGACCCAGACACCTCCCCCCCCCCCACCAACACCACCACCAAAACCCCAACAAGGAACAAAGTAGTTTATTCTGAATAACAAGAACTATAAAGGGTTTTTGGTCAAATTTAATACTAGAACAAGTTTAAAAGCCAATGGCTTGGAGTAATTTTAAATTCAATCTTGTAAACGGTTGCCCAAAACACATGGGATAAAACCCGTATAATAAGATACTTGATCACTAATCCTGGAATCTACCAACATTTAATTCAAGCAAAACTTCTACAACTTATATTTAAATGCCAATAAAATCTGATATAGAATACTTCAAATCAATTGCAATATCCAATGCATGAAATCAATGAATTAAGCCTAATTTGCTGGATCCCCCAATGGCAGCCGGTGGCGAATCAGGATGACGGTAGCAGCATCGATGGGTATTGGGCTGCAAAGCGGGGGCACATGAGATATTACGTCGACCGTGATTTTCATTGTTGCATTGGTTGATGCAGTCGAGTCCGTTATTGCTTCCCTTAAAAAAAAAATAACTGTTATTGCATGTTCCCACGTATGTGGGATTGCTGCTCTCTTCTGCTTTGCTGTCTGCATCAACCACAATACGAGCTTTTTAATAGGGTTGATTATAGAAGCCGCCCTGCTGGGCTTGCCCCTGTGGGGGTTCTTTCCCACATCGGTATTGGGGGGTTTGTGGGTTGGGTTATAAGTCCCTCGGGTGCCTTCAAAAGTTGCCGGCTTTTGAAGGTTGCTCGAGGAAGTAGATTTATTGCCGAATTCTTAAGTTTCCTTAAGAAAATGTCAGAGAAAAAATAGGGTTGATTATACGTTATACAAATAATAATGTCAACTTTTCATATGAATAAACAGGTACAAAAAGAAATACTGGCCTTGTTTCGATCACAGTTTTCAAAAATTTTTTTTACATTTTTTATAAACATATATCCTAATCACTTTTTTACTTCACATATATTAAATCATTACATTATATTTTTTTTAATAAAAGCTTTAATAACTAGCCAATCCAAACAGGAGCTAAGGATCTTGATTCTTTTGGAGCTGGTATTAGGTTTATGCTCCGGTGCAAATCTAACCAAACTTGAGATTTCTGCTTAACTATTTTCTTTCTTTCTTTCTTCATTATTTTCTACTTAACTATTTGATAAAAATCCAATAATTTCATTTTCTCATTATTTTCTTATTATTTTCTTTCTTTCTTCATTATTTTCTACTTAACTATTCGACAAAAATCCAATAATTTCATTTTCGTAGTTCTAGGCCTTGTTTCATTTGATATCATTTGCTGTCGACAAAGCTATTAGAATTATGAAGCTCATAATAATCTTTCCAGTCTCCACATTCATTGTTAAGTTACTATTTATCTTGCTTCCACTAGCTAGGTAATTTAATCATGAAATTGTAACCTTGCACACTTCAAATGTTTTTGCAGGCTTGAATGAATGAATTCACATCGTTCACCACATGGTTCAGTCGAACATTTATCAGCAACTAGTCATGTTGACACATGCCTGGCCCTCCTGAATAAAGAAATTGGAAGCCTATGCATAGACACCAAAGATGACTTCCAGCTACAAATGTCTGACGACAAGAATCGAAAATTGCTTGTATTTTGCTTATTAGACATTGTTTTCTTTGTGATTATTTTCCATAAAGTGAAATTTTCCAAAAGTTGGTTTTAATAAGCATATTGATATTATATTAATAAGCATATAGATATTTCATGCAAGAAATCATGGGTATAGTTATCATTCACCTTCTACTGATTATCTTACCAAGAATTTATATTAAGCATATTACTAAAATTTCTGCATCACATAGTGAAATTTGTCCTTTATTATTCAAGTATTACATGAGGAGGTCTAATATCCAGCGTATTTTCATCATACTGATTTTAGTGTTATCTAAATTACTTTCTGGGGTTTCAAAAACTTTGGCTTATATCTGATTCATGTTGATTTTCATTGTATGGACGATAGAAGAATTTGAGCTTTGGAGAGGTAATATGTAAATGGCTACTGCCCATGGGACGTCATTGGGATCAATCATCCCAAGAGGTGAGAAGTCAAATTGATTTGAATTATGAACACAATATTGTCATTCTTTTTTTTCTTTTTTTTTTTTACAAAAAAACAGATAGCTGAGCCTTTCCATTATCAAGTAATACATGCTTAACTATTTGAAGGAGGGAAAGTTATTTGAAGGGAAGTCCAGTGGCACAGCTAGATTTTATGCTTAATACTAAGGAGTGCAGTTTTGCTATAAAAGTTTGAACAGTTTCACCTATCATGTGCAAAGGGTGTGCAATTTTGCATTAGGATTTTGAATATTTTCGCTTTTTCATTATTTATTGTCACTCGAACACTTTCACTTGTTATCCTCAAAAGGCATGCTTGATTTTTATTTTTTTTTGTATAAATGGACGAGCATTGGCAAGAAAATAAAAGGAGAGAGAAAAAAGGAACAAAGAAAATTGGGATTTTGAATAGTTCTTCCGAAATTTTTTGTATCCTTTAATTAAGGAGTAAACTTTATCAGCTACTTATGAATTTAGACTAAGAGGGATATGGACACGTATTTTTTACTGTGCATATTTCTCTTGTCTGCGTAGGCACACTAGTATATATGATGTATTAGATTAAAGAGAAATATCGTTGTTAAAGTTGAGATTTTATAATTTAAGAGTCCGTTTGGTTCACGGACTAGATGACATGGAATGACTCATCCTCGGATTATTAATCTTGGGTTGAGTCATCCTCGGACAAATAATCCAAGTTACCTAGTGTTTGGTTGGTTCTCAATTGGATAGGATATGTTGGAAAATAATCCTATCACGTGTTTGGTTGGAGATTAGATGAGGAAGGATTACTATTTTAATGACCAAAGCATCCCTTAATTTATAGATTCTTTTTAATAAAATAATTTACTATTTTATGAAATATTAATAAAATAATTTAATATTATTTAATAAAATAATTTAATTTTTATAAATTTTATTAAAATAGAGTAGTTTAAAACTTTATAATTATAAAGTAAATCAAGGGTTTTGATATATAAAAATTTGCATTCATTCAAATTTAGCCCATTCGGGCCTTTAAAAATAGATTTTGTCCAAGCTTTTGAACCTAAATTTGAAATTCAATTAAATAATGGGCCAAGTTTTGGCTAAATTAAGGTTAAATCGATTAAAACCTAACTCATTTAAGAGCTTTCAATGAGTCGAACTCAGGCTAATATAGAAGATTTTTCTTTGGATCGAGTTTGAGTTTATTGAAGTCCTCATTCACCAAATCCAATTAATAAGATTATATATTTATATAAATTTCATTTAGAAAATAAGGTTAGTAAGGGTAACTTAGTCCAAGGGCAATATAGTCCTTCTATTATGATGTTAGTATGGCAAATTAGTCAAAAATTTTAAATCAATTAATAAGGGTAAGCCAAAATTTTTAAAATAATGAATAGGGGCAAATTAGTCAAAAAATTTAATAAAATTAGTGGGGGCTAATTGGTCTGTTTATTATGATATTATTATGAGAGTATGGTTATATAATAGCTAATTTGAATTTGAATCATTCATAAGGATAAATTAGTCCAAATATTGTTATATTGGTAGTAGGGGCAAATTAGTAAAAAAAATTTAAAATTAAATAGTAGGGGCAAATTAGTCTATTCATATTATATTATCATGTGAGAGTAGGATTATATAATTATAAGAGCATAAATTTGTATTTTTTGTAAGGATAAATTAATCTAAAATTTTATCATCCTATCTGTTAGTCATCTAGAGATGACTAATCCCATCTCCTCCATGGGATTATTTTATCCCATGAATAGAGGATTAATTCGGTTAGGTAGAATGTATCATCTCATGTATAAAATACAACCAAATATGGGATGACACAAGATAATTAATCCAATTCTGTGTCATCTCATGAACCAAATGGGCCCTAAAGGTTTGGGAATCTAATCCTCCCCGCCTCTGCATCTTTTAAATTCCATTCCTCCCCTGTTCGAAATAATTTTTTTTTACAAAAAAAAGAAAGGCATAACAAAAATGCGTTCAAACTGTTCATTTCACCCTTTTCCATTCCGTATTTCCAGCATTTTAAGGAATTAGCGGTAGATCATATCTTCAAATTTATTTTGTTTATATTATTAACAAAGAAAATTTTGTCTCTCTACTTAAAAGCTTGTTATTTTCTTACATGAACAGTGAACAAAAATTGTACTTCGGCAACCACAAAAAATAAGACAGGGAGACAATTTGAAGATCCAAATGAAGTTGGAGAGAGTTTGACAAAAAAAAAAAAAAAAGAAGTTGGAGAGAGCTCATTTCAGAATGAGATGATTGATTTTCATCAGTGAGAGAAGTCGACTTTACTTGAAAGAGTGACGTAAAGAATCATGTGGCCAATATTTCATTGGATTTGCAGGCTAATACAGCAGCTTTAACAGTGAAATTACATGTATGCATCTCATATTTTTGTGATTATTTATTTAAGTGAAATGTCTATATCATTTATTTTAAGAATATATAATAATTAGATTTTATTTATCTGAGTTCAATTAGGCTCAAACTTAAGGTTGAATTTCAGCGCAAGTTTTACAGAGTTTTACATTGAGAGCTCATCAAGTTCGCCCTCGAGTTTAAATTTGATAAAATTGAGTCGAAATCAAAACTGAATTCAGCTGTCCCACTTGCTGCCATAATAATCGTTAAAGAGCTTGTGACGCCCCCACTTCTCCCTAGGGCGAATCCAAGGGTATCGGCGGGATGCCTGCCTAACTCTCGTCAGAACTCACTACAAGACGAATTCAACTTATGGATAAACAATCAATAATGAAAGTCGAATGTACAAAGAAAAGGGTCGCTTCCTTAATAATTATTCAAATCTTACATTACAAGTTACCAAAAGTACATCAACTTCTCCAAAATGTGCAACCTCCAAAAGTCATCTAATGAATTACATGCAAAATTCTAATCAAAAGGTCAACAGGTCGGCTTCTCCATAATTCTTTCCATTTCGGCTCTTGTTAAGGAAAACAAAACTAATGGGATGAGCTAACTCTCAGTGAGGCTAAGAAAAGCATGCAAACACATAGTTCAAGTAACAATAGTACTTATACGAGAAATAAAGTTATAACGTTCAAGTAATTCACAATTAAAGTAAAACACACTCAATAAGGATACAGGAGCTCTCAGAAGTTAGATTCCACTTGCTTTGCCGAACCTCGATCATATACCTCCGCCTGTGACATTCCGTCAACCGGGTAGGTATATTTAGTCCGTAGAACTCCACTTACTTCACGAATCCTGTTCACCGTTACAACTCCCTGTTCTGGGCCCGCTCATCATTTAGAAAGGCGATACTACTCGAGTATGCCAAGCGAAATCTCTCAAATAGATCAAGCTTTACGAATTTTCTCATGGCTCACCAAGCTTCTCGACCAAATCCATGCCGGCTCGAGTCGCAAGGTTAGCCTATGAGTTTGGGCGTCCACCGAATATAAATATAAGTCGATGAGACAACGCTCCAATCGACGATTTCAAATACAAATCACAATAGCAACACTTCACATTAGTGGAATATCGATTCACATAGCCAAATTCGAATATAATTTCATGTGAAAGAGAATGAGTGTGATAAAGTACACACTCGTCTCGACAATTCCAATCTCACATAGCGGATGAGAAACAATTCGAGTACTTAGCAACAAATTCATGCACTTGGACTCACCAAGTCAAAAAGTGAGTAAGTAAGCAAATAACCTTTTAAGCGTCCGCTCCGAGATTCTCTTGAAGATCCTCTTGAGCGCCTGAAGAAATAACGAGTAATTATCACTCACAACCATGCATCAACCAAGGAGAGTATACTTGTTTAGAACCAAAACAATGTCTTAAAAGAGAACTTAATCTCTCGAAAATTGGAATTCAAAAGTGAGGATTTAAAGTCTCAAGAGAGACTTGCCTCTTACATGAAATCGAGTTTAAAACAGTTTATCAATATCAAGAGAGAGTGAAAAGTTCTCAAAACTCATTCCCTAAGAAATCGAAAAATTTCAGCTTTACGCGACAAAGTTGAAAAAATCAGATCTTGAGTTTAGCACATCCAAAAATGGAAAAATTTATACCGTTGGAATCTAGGTTCGAGTACTAAAAGTTCTCAGAAGACACCTTTCCAAGATTCCAACTAGAAAGCATTCACAATTCAGCTCAAAGTCGCTGACTCATTATGACAAGACAGAACCAACCTTGGTTGTTAGCAATGTTTGGAAATTCGACAAAATTCACAGGAAGTGAATCGGCCTCTGAAATTTGTAACACAAAAAGAGTCCCATACAAAGTTTCAAACACGACAAGTGGAGCTAAATTCGGAGTTTCGAGCATCAAGATATAACAGTGGAAAGTCGGCTGGATTTTTGCAAACTGTTCAGTGGATTTCCAGATTTGAAGAGCAATCTTTGGAGCATTATTTGGGTATTGAATTGGCATTGAAATTACACCAAATTTGGTACACTTAAACTTCCATATGTGGACTACTTCTCTATCAAATTTTAGGCAAAAACTCACACGGGGAGGCAGTTAACAAACTATCAAAGTTTGGGGAATTCTCAAGGCTAATCTGCCAACTCGCCCCTTTCTTTCCTTTCAAAAGTTTGGTACAATGAAATCAGCCCCAAATCAATCCATTTTTTAAACCAAGGTTCTAGAAACATTTAATAAGCAATTGATGGGTAATTGACATCAAAATTTTTGAAACAAAACATCCCAAAACAAACTTGACCATTCGGCCAGCAAGAAGGGAAAAACTTTCCAGTTTCCAGCTTTGTTGCACTTTCGAAATCAGACCACATCTCACTCAATACAAGTTCAATTTAAGAATGGTTTATGGCGTTGTAAACTAGGTTCAAAATGATACATTTCATAAGAAAGATTAATTTCCAAAATCAGTTCACAAGTGAGAGAAAATCGAGCCACAAGATGCAGCTTCTCCATTCCTCTTGGACAAACAGTCACAACAGGACAGACGACTTTGCTGAATCACTACGGTTCACTCAGTTCGAACTAGTAGGTGATTTTTACACCGTTAAAAAGCTATGAATGTCTAGTTTCAAATTCCGCAAACGCAAATTCCGCAAACGACACTCGATTTCGAATTTTGTACAAAGAGATATGTTCAGACAAATAACTACTATTCGGCTACACTGATCACCTATTCCAGATTTCTTTCTTTTTTCGAAAACCCTAGTTTTGAGCAACCAAATGAAACGATTTTTGCAAGGTACATTCTACACACAATATACAACATATTAACATCAATTTCACAGCCAAACAAGCATCAAAATTTCGAATTAAAATAGAGCAACATGGACAGAATTTTCGGCCAGCTCTAATCTCACACATTTCTCAACTTTCTCTCCACTTTCTAACCGTAATCCTCTCATATAACACATAAACAACAATAACCAAGCAACAAATCCTCAAGGCAGCTACCTACAAGCCTCCTCAAGACCGCTAGCCTAGAGATTAAAGCAAGAAATGAAACTCCTCAAGTCCACTAATCTATTTTTTGCTTAGGGTTTCAAACCCATGCAAAACTAACCATGATTCTTGAAGAAAATGGAAAGACTAAAAGAGTTAAAGGGGTTACCTCTAATCCTAGATGAAAAATCAGATTTTTCCACCACAATCCTCCAAGAATCTCCACAAGATGTTGTCTTTCTCCAAGCTAGAACTAATCTCCAAATATTTTGTGAGTTGGGTGAAGATTTTCAAGTGAAATGGAAGCAAAATTGGAGCAAGATGAAAAGAGCTTTCTTCCCTTCTTTTCTTTCTTTGGGTGCCGAACAAGGAGTGAGAGAGAGAGTGTTTTGAGTGATCAATCTTGGTTTGGAAGCTTGAAGAAAATGTGACCAAGAAACTTTACAAAAGTCAACCTTGAATAGTGTTCAAATAGTGAGATGCACTACCACTTTTTTCTCTTGTTTGTTGCACTAGTGCACTAATCCTCCAATGAAATTCCTTTAACACTCTAATTACTCACTCTTACTAGTCTAATATAAATTTCTCAAATCTCCACTTAGTCGTTTCGACGTGGAATGCGCGAACTTTCAACTCGCACGCGACAAAGCGAAATTTAAAAGAAATTCATGCAACGACGATATAATTAACTAACTCTAGGGTAAATAATTATAAAAATGACTATTTTAAGAATAAAAACATGAGTCCTCACAAGGGGTGTCAACGGTCCGGGTCTGGATATCAGACGTCCAAAAAGTCCATCTCCGGCGATGCTCTCTCCATCTCCATTCTCCAGCTCCAAAGAAGCCAATCCCGGTCCAGTCTCAGTCTCTTCTCTCTTGCTGTCTTGCACTCTCCATCTCTGACGCCGGCGAGCTCTCTCCATCTCTGACTTTGAATAACTTTGTAATCAGGTTTAAAACATGTGAAACATTTGTAATTTTCGTGTAGCAGAGTAACTTTGCTACGTGGTTTTATTGGTTAGGTGTTTTTCTTTTAGTTGGATTGTGCAATACTATGCTTACCAGGTTGAAGATCTGTGAACACGACCAAGTTTTCCTGTTGAAAGAATTCCTTTTTCAACTGCTAAGTGTGGTAGGATAAGGTTTTACATGGGCCATTTGATGGTTTTATATGGTTGGTGTTTTTCTTTTAGTTGAATTGAGAAAAGAGAAATTGAAGCACATGGATTTTGCTCTCCTCTCTCTGATGAAAGGTCTAAATTTGTGGCTATTTATGAAGGGAATTTGATCAGAATTCAATCACTTGACTCATAGATACAGATCAATTGTGTTGTTTGCTTGTGTGATATACGGTTTTCCCATATGGATTAGGATGCATTTATCTGTCAAAGTTCCATTCTGATGATGTAGCAAAATCAGGATTCTTTGACTGGTCTTATCCAAGTAGGCCCGACCCGGACCCGGGACTAGTCGAATGCGGTTCCGGGATAAAGAATAAGAGACCCGTCGGGTATTCAGTCCGGGTCCGGAATTAATACAGTGCTACGGGTCCGGGTCCGGATTTATTAATTCTGACCCGGACCCGACCCGTTGACAGGCCTAGTGAGCTTTTGTTACCGCGCATTCTCGGCTTATGCCTCCTAGTTTGAAGAAACGGTTAAAAACCACTGATGAAAAGTTACAACATAGGAGAACTTGCACAAATACAGCAGGGAATAAATTCAAAGGATGACAAAATTCTAGCGCTGGGACAGTGAGAGAGTTTGTATTGATGGAAACTTGGTAGCGATCGTTAATATTCCTGCTAAACTACCATTCACACTAGAGGCCAATTCCTCTTATTATTGTCCAAAAATAAAAAGAAAAAATTACAAAAATAATACTATGCCTGCTGGGCTGACTAAACACTTTAAATACCGGGCTATCGAGCTGACAAAGCCCAGTAGTGAATGGGATCTTTTTTTTAAAAAAAAAGATGATCCTGGCAGCCATCAAGAAAAAGCAAAAAAAAAGTGAAAAAGACTGGCCGTGTGAGGCCGGCAAAGAACATTTTGTGACGGATAAGTACAAAATGCTTTAGTATGCAATCATGTTCTCTCCCAGAATGGATAAAGTTTTTATGTGCACCCAAGTGGGTTTTTATCAACTTTCCCTTCTTTTGGTACAAATTTCTATCAACTTTCCAATGTGCCTTCTAATGTTTGGTCCATTCCGTGGCTTATGTTCTGTTAAAATCAATTAAAAGCCAATATCACAAGAATGCCATGATACACTGGATAGAACCCTAGCTAAGATATGTAAAGCGCTCGGGATAAGTGTGTACTCTCCGTTCTTTAAATGTTCTTTAGCAAAACCTAACTTTTTAAAAGGATTTTATGCTAAAAGTTTTCCATGAAAATAAAAGAAAAATATATGCAAATGGGCTTTTCAAAATGAAAAAATCGTTTAAAACGTACCTCACATTTTGTCAAATAAGTTTTTCACTTTCAAAATGTTAATTTTACGTTCCTTATAAATTCAAGTTAGTAAATATTGGTCCCAACCTAAATTTCTGGTCACGTTTCAGCTTGAATCAGTATTTGACCACATGCAATCATTCTTCATGTACAAAAATGTCATATTCCACTTTTTCAGAGGCAAAAATAAATACAAGTTAGGTCAGATCCTACTTTTTTAGTGAAAATATAAATATGGTTAAAATAAGATCCTACTTTTTTGAAAGCAAAAATGAATATAGATCTGGTCATTTGTCTAAATATAATTGAGATCTAACCATTTTGTCCTTAAAAGAAATGACCACACATAGGTCACATGATAGATTCAAGATAAAAAGTC